>NC_043000.1:73550999-73685999 GCF_006345805.1 Octopus sinensis | reverse complement strand
CAAGGATCATGTTAGATCATCTTGTTAAGAATGTGTGTCCACATGTGATTCCTGATGAACAGTGTGGTTTTAGACCTGAGTGAGGAAAAATGGATGTATTTTCTGTGAAACAGGTTCAAGAGAAATCCTTAGAGGAACAAATGCCACTATACCAGGTCTTCATAGACTTAGCTAAGGCATTTACACAAAACAATTCACAGTGCCTCCCTGTTTACCATGTTAAACTTGGTTGTCCAACACATTTTGTGAGCATTTTTAAGGAACGACACAGAAACATGAAAGCTCAGGTAGTCTTTAATGCTGAGCTATCTCATAAATTTTCAGTGGACAACAGTGTCAAACAGGGAATACTTATACGAGTATTCCTGCCCCTACACTTTATTCTATTTATTTTGCTGCATTACTTTGGAATGCAAGAATTACAACAGGGGAATCGGAATCAGATTTCAGACATCTGGTCATATTTTTAATTTGACCTGGTTTAACGGCAAAGCAAAAACTTTCAAAATACTTCTTCCACATAAATTATTTACTGGAGATATGTTATCCTATCAATCAGATGAAGGTTTACTTAAAACCTTAATTCTTTATACTCTTCCTCACATTGTACTCCTTTTACTTTTGAAATTTGATGTTAAGAAAAGTGGTACACCAACTAATATTGTTTTTATATAAAAATGTTTGCTATGACATATATATTCAAGACTCACATGAATAAATATTGATGGACTTTATGGTATTGTATGTGTACATTTAATTATATATATATATATATATATATATATATATATATATATATATATATATAATATATATATATATATATACTTGTGTGTGTGTGTGTATGCACATCTCCATCTGGCACATTTTTAATGTTTGTATCCATGAACAGATAGGTTGATATTGACATATTCAATTTTCCTTTTTATTCATCTCGCACTGTCAAGCACAATCTCTACATATGTTGTAACTCATGAATATAAATATCAACAAAAATTATACTTTCATAAACTTGGAGAAAGTAACAGAGGTTGATGGCAGACATGATCGTTAGTCATTTTGACAAATTTCTCTGCAAAAGTTAGTAACTTCCCTTCGTGTTCTGTGTTCAAATGCTGTTGTGTTCAACTTAATATTTCAGTCATTAAACTGCGGCCATGTAGGGGCACTACCTTTAATTATTTTAGTCAATCGAATTGACCCCAGTACTTACTTTTTTAAAAAAGCCTGTGACTTAATCTATAGGCCTCTTTTTCTGAAGTTACAGGGACATAAACACCAATGTCCATTGTCAAGTGGTGCAAGGGACACACACACACACACTCATGATGGACTTTCAGTTTCTATCTACCAAATACATTCACAAGGCTTTGGTTGGCTCGAGGCTATAGTAGAAAACACTTGCTTAAGGTGCTATGCCATGGGACTGAACCAGGAACAATATGGTTTGGAAGCAAACTTCTTACCATACAGCCATGCCTGTTCATATAAGTATCAGTAACATACTGATGTCCCCGTCACTTAGCGGTTTGGCAAAAGAGACCGATAGAATAAGTACTGGGCTTACAAAAGAATAAGTCCCGGGATCGAGTTGCTCGATTAAAGGTGGTGCTCCAGCATGGCCGCAAGTAGTAAAAAACAAGTAGTAAAAAACAAGTAGTAAAAAAAAAAAAAAAAATACTAAAGCCAATATAATTGGCTGTCCCCATTAATGAATTTCAGGCTTTGTGCTAATAATCATAATTCTTTACAAAGCATTGTTGTATGTAGTTATGTCTTTCTATCTTCTGAAATTAAATCTCACAAGAGTTCATAAGTTAACTATCGGGGGCTGATTTAATTATCACCTCCTCGTGTTAGAAAACTTGATTGGTGTAGATGCAGTGAAGTGATATGGAGATGGACAAATGCCTTTTACCTTTTAGTTACCATTACGTTCTAGTTTCAAATTTTAGCCAATTGGTATAGTGTCTTCCAAACTCTGTCCTTGTACCAAAGTTAGATTTCTTATTTTATGGGAAATGAATTGATAGAATGGTTAAAGCATCACTATTGTTTTAAAGATCCTATCCGACTGCTTACAAAAGAATGAACTCAGTTCAACTCTCCCAAGAACCAGGTGATGTTAAAGCAGAGAGAATGTAAGTTTTGTAGAAAATATGTTTAAATATATATCATATATGCACAAACCATAAGTACTTGATTAAGTTCATTGGTACATAAAGAATAATAAATATTGATAAATAGTAATTTTCTTTGTAATTCACTTTTTTTTTAGTATTTAGGGTGCACTTTAAAGCCATTTCCTTCAATTTTTTAACTCTATGTTTCTACTGGATCTTTTAATTTTATGTACTCTGTTTGCTTGTTGGATTTAGCATAAAAATGTAACACCATAGCATAAGTAGTCCTAGTTTAGGATGGATTACAAAGGTAACACTTCCAGAAAGTAGCAGTGGTAAACCTAGTACACCACTTGGTTTAATGCAAACACCAAGTCGTTGGGTACTTTTTAATGGAGTCCATTTTGTGCAAGCATTCTAAACTGACTTCTAACTCTCTTTCCTGCAGATATGTAGACTAAGTAGCAGTGCAATGATACAAAATATCACTTGTCTGGGCAGCTTGCCAATGTGACACTGACACATCTCATTAAAATATACATTTCTTCGTGTGATATTATCTCCCAAAATACAGGTGTCTATGATCTGTTGAAGATGTTCTTGACATATTCTTGTTGATATTATTAACAATGTGAGTCTTCTCAGGATTTAATCAAACTAATGATGGAGCCACTGTGGTTGCCCAGCTTCTTAGAAATAACAACAAATTACACCAAATCACACACTACTGTCTTTAAAAAGGAAAGCAGCATTAGATAATGTAGTCATTCATATATAAAAAGAAAATATGGTTACAGCTGGAATATCTTTAATCATAGGACTGTTTGATTATAATTGACATGTGGTTAAATTACATGAAATTTTCAGTAAATTTATAGAAAAATGCCCCTCTCAATTTCAGTGGGAAAATTTTTTCCTCACTTTTTTTTTTGTTCCTTGTGCAATCAGTTATGACCCCCAAACATGTTGCAAAGGAGTTTTCCCTGGAAAACGGGGTGCAGTGGGAGATCTGACATTTCCACCTCCTGGAATTTTTCTTTACAAATTTTTCTCCTGTGTTATCGATGAATATGACCTTCAAATCCATTGGAAATGACTAGCTTTGTAGAAAAAGGAGGTGGGGAAGGGGTCAGAAAGACCAGAATTGCAAATCTACATTTTTCTCACGTTTGGTAGGGAAATAATTGTTTTTCAAAGTTTTCTTTTTGTGTTATCAACAAATCTGATCTCTAAATACACCCCAAATGACTTTGTGGTGGGGAGCAGGGAATCCTTGGACCTCCCTCTGCCCTTGGAGTATTCTTCACAATTTAAATATGAAATTAATATACATCTGTTGTATGCATGTTCTTTTTCTCACTTGCTCACGCATGCATTCTTGTGTCCAGCATGTAGATATGAGTTCTTGGCACCCATGCCAACCCCGCTTCATTGGACACTAAACTCTGCTTGCGAAGACCTGTTGGAACAAGTGAAATCGAAATAAAAATTGAACCAAATTCGATAACTGGCACCCATGCCAGTGGAGCGCTAACAGCTCCTCCAAGTGGGATCACTGCCAGAGCAGCAGTCTGGCTTCTGTGCCGGTGGGCACATAAAAAGCACAGTCTCATGTATGGATTTTTACTTCAACCGTTTTATGGTTCATCAAGATAATTTCAATTCACTCCACCGAATACGAAATTTGTTTTGTCAATTTGCTGTGGATATGTATGCAAAAGTAGTGGTGGAAAGATTAGCATTCATAAGATCCCACCAGAAAGAATTAAGATCTGAGTCCTACATTCATATACATGATGGCATCAATAACGAAAGTGCTGCTGAAGACATTGGGAAGTTGTGCATCCTTCCATCCACCTTTACTGGTAGCCTCAGATATATACATGCAAGAACACAGGATGCCATGACATATATTAGAAACTTTGGTAGACCAGACCTATTAATAATTTTCACATTTAATCCTGTGGAAAGAGATTCAAAATGAATTACTTCCAGGTCAAACACATGTAAATAGACACAACCTCACTGCTAGGACCTTCCAACAGAAAGTGGTGAAAATGATGGATGTCATCACAAAAGAAAATATCTTTGGACCAATCAGATGAATGGCAGAAATGTGGATTACCTCATGCACACATTGTTATTTGGTTGCATGAAAAATTTCACCCTGACCAAATTGACAAAATAATATCTGCAGAGCTGCCTGATCCATCGAAAGACAGAGAGCATTGTATGAAATAGTGAAGATTCAAATGGTACGTGGCTCATGTGGAACTCTTAACAAGACCACGTATGCAAGACAACAGATGCACAAAGAAATATCCATGACGTTTTTTGGAAGATATTCAACTTGGAGATGATGGTTATCCATCCTACAAAATAAGAAAACCTGAAGATGGCAGTTTCCAAGCAAAAGTTGGGACAATTTCAAATTGACAATAGGTGGATTATTCCATATTGCCCAATGTTACACAAAATATTTAATGCTCATATCAATGTTGAATTTTGCAACTCAGTGGAATCCATTAAATAGGTCTGCAGCTATGTAAAGAATCCGACGCTGCAATGTTTGTTCTACAAAGACAAATGTGTAAGATGAAGTCAGTATATATCAACAAGGCAGATACATCAGCTGCAATGAAGCATTTTGGAGAATATTTGGATTTCCAATACATGAAAATTATCCACCAATTCAACAGTTGGCTGTTCATTTGCAAAATGGGCAACTTGTCTATTTCACAGCTGCAACTGCTGCTCAGCAGTCATTGGTTCTTAAAGAAACTACTCTAATACCTTATTTTGAACTTTGCCATGATGCTTCATTTGCAAGGACAATGTATTATTACCAGCTACCATCTTACTACACATGTGATAATAAGCAATGGGTGATAAAGGGGAGCTCCTGTTGAAAATCAGATATCGGATTTGATAGTGCTCTTGAAAGAGTTTATACAGACACTCTAATCAACATGAATTCTTCTAGTAAGAACTGTTAATAATACTACCTGTAAAATCTATCATGAAGCTTGCCTTCATTTTGGATTATTTAAAGATGACTCTCAATGGGACAAAGCACTTTCTGAGGTTTCCATATCACATATTGCAAGTAGTCTTCGCTTCCTGTTTATTATTATGTTACAATGATGAGATGTACAATAATGCATTGATCAACACAGAAGATACACCTGGCTATTGGAGAAGTGCTCCAGAATTACGGACTTCCTAAAGTTACTCATGGCAATGAAAACAGACTAACATCGGAAATGCTCAGAGAAACAAATCACAAAATTGATAATTTGGCAAATTATGTGAAAGTAAATGACAAAGAGAAGCATATGAAGCAGTTGTTGACAACATTAGGCATGAGAAGGGTGGAATATTCTTTCTAGATGCACCAGGAGAAACTGGAAAGAAACTTATTATAAAACTACTTTTGGCAAATGTTAGATAGCTAAGAAAAATTGTCATTGCAGTTGCATCATCAGGTAGTGCAGCAACCCTTCTACCTGGAGACTCTACAGCCCATTTGATTTTCAAACATCCATTGGATATGTGGTCTAATGAAAGTCCTGTGTGCAATAACAGCAAGAATTCAGGAATAGCTGAAATTCTTAGATGCCAATTGATAATATGGGATGAATGGGCAATGGCACATAAGAGAGCCGTTGAAGTTGTTGACAGGTCATTGTGAGATATTAAAAATAATGATGCTTCAATGGAAGATGTAACAGTTGTTCTATCTGGTGATTTTAAGACACTCTTCCAGTTATTCCAAAGGGAACAAAAGCTTATGAAATTCGTGCATGTTTTAAATGAACACACTTCTGGCACTGCATAAAAGTACAGTAGCTTGAAACAAATATGTGAGCATATCTCCATAGTGATAGATTATCTGAGCAGTTTGTTCACGACTTATTAATTCTAGGAGGAGTACCTGTAGATAATGAAGGTGCAATAAATCCATCACCTATTTGCACAATGGTGAAATCAGAGAAAGAACTTATAAACAAAGTCTTGCCAAATCTCAATGCACAACATAATGATCACAAATGGTTGAGAGAAAGGGCAATTCTAGTCCCGAAAAATATAACAGTGAATGCAATAAACTTTGAGCTCTTAATGTGCTTTCCTGGAAATAGCCAATCATATGGATCTATTGATACTTATTGACCAACCACAAGTAGATGCCTTGCAAAACAACTTGCACATGCAAGTGCTACCAGTCAATAACTCTGTATACCAGTAGCCAGCAAGTGTATGGGGTCATCAGGAGAGAATGCGCGCCATTTCGGGGCCTGCCTATCGACGGCATCAATGCGCACCCTCACTGATATGAGGACCCATTTGCTAGATCAGCTGGTTATCAAATAAAGCTCAATATCCTTCTAGCGATCGTTCATCGTCTCTTTTTAACCAAATCCAGTGGCTACCCTCTCCACTGAAGACTGGATATCGGTCATGGTGGTATTGACTTTACAATAAGTTAGGCCTAGCGATAACAACAGTCATCTCACACTGTGTCCAATGAACCCTCTACATCCAATTTCTTTATTAGCCACAAGTTCCCAGCCTCTACCAACCTGCTATAGAAAAATGTGGTGGTACCAAAACCGCTAGCATTAAACGAGCGATGGAACTGTAGGAGTGCTTTATGGAACTCCGTAAACCATGTACCCAACCTCGATCTACAAAGGAACCAGCTTTCTTGTCCACTAAAATTAGTGAACCTGGGAAATTTCCATTTCGCGAGCGGAGACCACACCTGTTCACCATTCAGGAGTAGCCAGAGATGCCTCAACCTCAGCGCATGTTTGCGCATCAACAGCCAAGGCATCCCCAGTCCTCCATTCAACGGCTTCTGCCAGCAGATAGAACGTCTCACAAGAGGAGTGGTGCCCTTCCACAAAAAGCGGAAGATATGCCTCTCCAGCTTGCTCAACCACGAACCGGGACAGGGCACGACGGTTAGGCGGTAAATGATGACCGATACGATAAACACATTGGCCACCTCCACCTCCCTTTCAAGGATAGCCACCGCCAAGACTAGGTCTTGATTATGCAGGTCACCTTACTCAATACCTCTGTCCAGTTCTTTTCTACCTGGAGGTCTGGTCCAAACCATACCCCTAGCAGCTTAACCTGGCCCTCCGTCCAACGTCCCACGACGCTATCCGAAGGCATCGACTTGCCCCTCCAGGTGCCGAGTTGCAAGCCGACTGACTTTTCCCGGTTAATCTTTGCTCCTGCCACCATCTCGTAAACCTTAAGGGTTTCACCTACCCTCTGTAGGTGTTCCATCTTGGTTACGATAATGGTGATGTCATCCGCATATGCTGAAACCGACCCCCTCGGGATGCCACTCAACTTTCGCAGTAACGACTCTAGGGCCATCACATACAAAAGCGGCGAGAGCGGACATCTTTGGCGAACCGAGCGCTTAATAGAGAACGGCCTAGAAAGAAAGCCGTTCACCCGAACAATTGAATCGATGTTATCGTATAATTGGATCATCCACCTAAGAAAGCCAAGACCCAGCCCAAACTGTGCCAGCACAGACACCAGGTATCGATGGTCAACCCTATCGAATGCTTTTGACTGGTCTAAATGGACCAAAGCCCCACCTTTGCCAGAATCACTACCAAACCCTTCTAAGGTATAGCGTATAAGATGGAGATTGTCCTGAATGCTTCTGCCGGGGACGGCACAGGTTTGTGCCTTGCCGATCAGAGTATTCGTGACCCGCCCCAATCTTTTTGCTAGTACCTTGGCCAAAATCTTCACCTCTGCGTTTAACAGAGTGATGGGCCTAAAGTTGTCTATCTTATCTCCCTTGTTTGGGTCCTTCCTGACCAGAGTCACCACTCCCCTGTGTAAAGATCTGGGAATCGACCCATTCTGCTGCCAGTTAGCGTAAGCCCCGGCCAGAATTTGCCCAAACAAGTCTGGCATACTTTTGTACAATTCATAAGGCAAACCATCAAGTCCCGGCGCCCTACCAGCTTTACAGTCCGTTATAGCCTCTCTCAGCTCCTGAGGCACTCAGCATCCTGCCCCGAGAGACGCGGCAGCCAGGCAGGGAAGTCCGAAAGGTCCAACCTACCATCCAGTCCATCGCCCCTCCCGAAAAGCTGTGCAAAGTGCTCCTGAAAAGCCTAACACATCTCATCGGGTTCGTTCACAATCTCGCCTTGTAGGTTCTCCACAGATCGAATTGTGGAATCATTTCCACGTTGGGTTTCAACCACCCGAGCCCATCCAGCAGCATTGATACCCTCACTCCCCATTGCACGAAGTCTAGCCCTGATAATGCATCTCATGTGTTTGACCTCGAGGTGCTGGTTTAATTCCAGTCTCTTAGCCTTCGCCTGAGCAGCACTACCAGTCAACACGGCTTCCTCTAATTCCTTAACCAGTTCTAGTTCCCTCTTACGCTCTCTAGCCACTAAACTTATGCTATATCTAACAGACTCAAATTTAATGGCTCTTTTGAGGGCGTACCACCATTTATTATTAATGATGGTACCTGTTAAAGCCCTCTGTATCAGTAACTTAATCCGGCTTCTGTACTCTTCGTTCGCCTAATGGGACTTATTGAGTTTCCAGTAACCGGACCCTCTACTCTGTAACTTATCTAGGTTCAGCTTACAAGTGACTTCGATTGGAGAATGTTCCACTTTCCAGTCTGCGTCTTCACATTCCTCGAGGAGGTTTACATAACGGTTAAATTTTCGATCCCGAGCGGCGTCCATATTATCTTCATGAGGAACCGTTAGCTCGACTATATTTACAACTTTCCTTCTTTCACACCACAACAAAATATCTGTTTTTTTCGTAATTGGGATGGGAAAGAAAACCTGGCACCCAGGTAAATCTGCAGTTACCTCCCAATAGCCGTTCCACTTTTCATTTCTCACTGGAAGTTTCTTGATCTTCTTGAAACGGATCCGCTGACCTGGTCGCACGAAGGTAACGAAATCTGTAGATGGTACTTTTAACGATTTTTTCTGTTTTGGTGAGATGAATTTGGTTCTTTATAGCATTGAAGATAACCTTAAGGACCATGTTGCGTCTCCATGTATACCTGTTCAATACTAATGAACAGTTGGAAAGAATATGTTCCATCTTACTAGATCGCTGTAGGTTTCTTTGATATGAGCGTCCAATTCTTCTTTTGTGCACGATAAAGAACCACTCTTTGGTTCAGTGAACAGCTTCTTAGCAAACCCGTATGGGTCCATCAGAAACTGCCCCCGAGTCCTTTTACTCTCCTTTCGACACTCATATCGGCGGATATGTCGTTGCACATAACGACATTTCCTCTTCAAATCGTTATACAGCAGCGCGAGGCCAGGTTTCTCGTCTTGTGTAGCACCTTGCCATCGCTTTCTTAGGTTGGTCTTTTCCTTCCTCAAATGCTGCATTTTCCTGATCCTCCTGCTTGGTCCACGCTTTCCTTTCTCTAATCGGATATTCTCTTTTACTCCAAATAAATCTTTTCCTATATCGTATATTGAGCTTGATAATTTATCCAGATGAGTTTTTAAACTCATTGGAACCACCAAGTTTTTCTCCTCATAAGCTTGACTTGAAACTTGGAGCATCTATAAATGCTTCTAAGAAATTTAGATTCTCCAAAATTGTGCAATGGAGTAAGACTTATTGTGAAGAAAATTATGCCACATAATTATAAAAGCTACTGTACTCTCTGGATGTGGAGCAGGTGATAATGTATTCATTACTAGTATTCCGTTAATACCTACTGATTTTCCAGTACAATTTATGAGTACAGTTTCCAATTAGACTAAGTTTTGCAATGTCCATCAACAAATCACTTGGACAGACTTTATCAGTAACTGGTTTGCATTTAGAGGAGCCTTGCTTCTTTTATGGACGATTGTATGTTGGATACTGATATGTTGGAAGTTCAAAAGACTTTTCATTTATACTCCACTGGAAAAAGCTCAATGTTGTATATAAAGTTTTATCAAAACTTGCTTTTATGTGTTTTCTATTTCAAGTATATTATTGTTGTTGATCTCACCAAATTTGTTATGCCAGTGATCTTAGAATCACAATAATTATTAAGAAAAAACTCATCAAATTTTTGAAAGAAATCTCATTATCTTTAATCTGGGAAATGCAGGGTACTTCTACTACTTCTACTGCTGGTTTCAAATGTTTTAAAAAGATGATCCAGTCATACTGTAATAAAAGGTAAAATAAACTGAATAAAATAATCAGTTCTGAAAGTTCACATACTTTTCTTACAAAGATCACATGCTGCTACATTTCGTTTCCTTCTTGTTGCTGTGTGGCAGTTGATTGTGTATATATTGGCTATTGAATTAGTTAGGTCATCAAATCTGGCACATTTGTTGGGCCACACAGGAACAACAGGAAAGTCCAAAGTATGCATAGAAATTCACAGCTTTTAGTGAAAATCGACAACCAGCATCCACCAAATCATAGGAAATGGAATAAATAGTGAAATTCTGTTACAACTAAAAGTTATGTAGCTCTATTTTCTGCAAATGCTGGAGAGAAATATGTACATATTTCTTTTACTGATTTCAATCATTAGACCAAGGTCATAATGGAACAATAGTGTGTGTATATGTATGTACATGTTAACTGGATACGAGGGACAGTTTGCCGCAGGTGATGCTTTTATGGAGGCAACACTTTTGACTCTACTATACAAGTTCATATTGGCTTGAGGGCCTGGGGGATGGCAAATTCAAGGGATGACCTGGGTGGTACACATTCTAGTTCCACCACTGTGTGTTTGTATATATGTGTATGTGTGTATATTTACACATGTGCATGCACATGTTTTTGTATGTCTTATGCGTGAGAGCATATATTTATATGTAAGTGTATATATTTGTGTGTGTGTGTTTATCAAACATGCAAATATGAATTTATTTATAAACAGCATAAAAAATTTGACTAGTTCACTGACAATTACCATCATCAACTGTCTACATGGAGGGAAGGAAGTGTAGATTACACTCACAGAGAATGCATTGCATGACATTTCCTCCTTTATCAGCTGTCAATTGAAGAGCACAATAATTTCCACTTCTTCCAACAGAACTGCTCCTTCTGGCAATTATGAGTAGCATTGATGCTGCCAGGGAATGTTCAGATTCTTCCGACTTGCAACAAAGTATGCTTTTCTTACCTCTAGTCATCCTTACAATCACCACACCAAGTTTGGGTCAGCAGCAATCACTCAGTAATTATTTTGTTATGTAGTGAGTATTTTGATATATTACTTGATGGGGGTGGGGGTTTTAGTTTCCAGTCATGGTTTTCTTTTTATATACTTCAACTATATCAAGAAGGAATTATTTTCACCAATCATCTCTGTTCTGATAAACATCCTTAGTCCAATGGCAGCTGGATAAGATATTGAATTTTAGCTGTAAGGTTGTGTCTCTGGGCCTTTTAATGCAAAATATTGCTTCTCATGAGTTGCATATGAAATGATGGAAATACCAAAAACAAGCTTTCAATTAACAGCAGAACTTTATTCTTTAGCTAAATAAAATTATACAACGAACTAGATTAATACCTCACATAGGAAGTGGGCTGTGGAAAACCATTCATAGCTGGCTTTTCAACCCAGTTGAACTTGGGTTACACATGATTCAACAGGAACAAAAATAATGTGATGTGGCTTCCTGAAAACAAACTCCCCCACTCTGCTAAATGAGAAACTTCATGCATTTATTAACAAAAAATGGCTCAGACGAACATTTAGAATTTGCTGCGTTTGATCTATTGCACAACATGTTTGGATATGCATTCTGTATCCTGTGTAAAACTAGACCAATCCAAATGCCTGATTCAACAAAGTATTTCAGTGTCACATGACTGGTTGCATGACCAATCATTAGAGACTTACATGTGAAGCCCTTTTCAGAGTACCTAAGTCTAAATTAGTCTTGTTATAGAATATATAGTCATAAATCCTCAACACCCCACCCCACCCCACTCTAAATTCTTATGCATCCTTATGCACCACACGTCTCCCCAAGTATTTTTAGATTTTAAATATTTCATGTTGTCCATTCCACATTGTTTTCCTATAGCAGAATCAATTCTACAGCAAAGTCTTTTTTTCGAATCCTGCTCTGAACACAATCACCTTCTCAAACTCCACCTATTACTTCCAGTGTTTAGCACCATTCAGAAGTTTGAGTTTTGGCTTTTTTATTACTCCATATCTCATTTTTTCGCATCTACTTTATGGAAAACTAAGGACTGTAGTATCAGTTCTGCTTACATTGACATTGTTGCAAATGTATTTTAATGTATCAGCAAAGATACATTAAATGAGGATGTTGCATACCACATGTAGCCTACACACTGATAAAATCTGACTAGGGACAGATACACACCATAAACTGATATTAATCACAAATTGAATGAACCCAACAATGTTCTACGATTGTTTTCTTTGTTCATCTCCTTAACTTTCTAGTCCCATCACTTTTGTTACACATTCTTCAGTTTGATAAGTTTGTCTGCTCATGTTATCTTGTCCTCCTAACTTTTGTTATTCAGGTGGGAAAGTCTTTAGTTCAAAATCTCTCAGTCCAACTTGTATGCATGTATAATCTGCACAAATCCTATAGCTCCATATCCAATTTAGAATCTGTCCCCTCAATAGCATACCTCCTTCATTTCATTACTATTATTACTGTTGACTGGATTGTGTGAATAACAGCATCTTCACAATCCTGTCAGCAAGTTTTTCTTCTTTAAACTCCTTTTAAAACTATTTATAGCAGCTGGAGTTTTGTGGGCCATAGTGGTAGTGGTGTATGTGTGGTAATATAATTTAAAAGCAAATTTCTGTTCAACTAAATAACATGAAGGAGCAGCTGCAAGCATGCCATTAACTTTTCGTAATTTTTATGTTCCAATTTACAGATGCTAATGTGATTTTGGGTAAACAGAACAGCTGTGTACTATATCCTTCCATTTTTAGTAGTAGTACAAAATATTGATTTGCTATGAAGTCTGAGAAGTGTATGTCATATAACTACATCTATAAATAAATGCATTCAGGTGAAAACATTAATTAGCATAATGTTCTTTAGATTTTTTTCAAAACACACACACACACATGCACACGTTATGGCTGACAATTATCGAGAATCTGGTGATCTGTATTCCTTCACTAAGATTATTTATTCTTCATTTTCTCAAGTGTACAAGTATATAGGTAGCTATGGGCTGAATAGTTCAAGAATACATGTAGTGAGAAGACTACATAATTCATGAGTGCTTTCTGTACTAGGCTCAACTCCACCCACTTCCCTTTCTCTTTCTCTCTCTCTCTCTCAGAGAAAGGGAGATGTTATTTCTGCTACACAGACTTAGTTTGGATACATTCCATCAATACGTTCTACTTTGGGGTTTTTTACAGTCTGATGGGTTCTCATGCATGCTGTTACAATTTGAAAATTTCCTTATATGAATATTTCATATTTGCTGTAGAAAACCAAGTCCAATCAATTGTGGCAATAAGGAGAACCTGTTGACATGCCTTAGAGAAGGACGACATGCAATGCATTCAATTTTACTTTATAAAATGCAATCATGGCTGTACTTGTTCGAGTGTTGAAAAAAGTCACCTAGTTGGGAACTTCAATGGTTTTAAAACATTGCAAGTGTGACATAAGGGGTAAGAGTGGAAGAAACATGTAAAATAGATATCTTGAACAATTTGTATGCATGCATGTGTGCATGCACACCCACACACACAGTGTATGCATGTGCATGTTTCTATTAAGGCATTATTTATGTTTTATATTAGTAAACCTGTCAGATAAATGAATCTACCATGTAGTCTTCATTTTCCCTCTCATCCTCTTTCCTCTATTTCTCCTCTCACCGTCTCCAGCCACTCACTTTTCTTTCTCTATCCATGTTTCTCAATAAATATATGCATATATGTGTGTGTGGCATAAGTCTGTATGAATGTATATATGTATGAACATGTACACAGCACATCCACTCTATAACTACTCTAGGCTACCTTTCCACTTCTCGTTCCTTTCCCATGTCCCATTCCATACCAGTAACTCTCAGTTATTAATTGAAAAATAGTAGACAAAGGTTGTGAGGCACATAAATATAACAGACTCTAACCACGCCTCCTATGTAGTGGTGGGAGGATTACCTGACTCCTCCTCTCCATCTTTTCCTCCTATACATTATCTATAAAAGGATCTCTTTTAGCTGATTTAGGTCTTACTTCAGTTCGAAGATTGATTTGTCAAAACCTCCGGTAAAGTGCTTTTCATTTCCATTATCTTGTTAGAATTCAAACTGCAGCACTGTTATACAGTACTTGTTGTATTAAGTTTTTATCCTTTTTCTATTTAGATATTGTCTTTTCATCTTTTTTCTTATGAAATTATTTGTAGTTATTACTTTGAGGGGAAGTCTACATGGTTCTTTGATATGCCAGAATTAATAGCCAAAAATACCTTGAATCCATCAACCCCCTTCTATCTAAAAAAAAAGTGGCACATTGTATGAAGAAATCTTAGATATAGTGTCAGAAAAACAGACTGGATTGCCATGGCTGAACTGTGCCATTGATCATAGATTAACTCTTGGTCAGAGAAAATACTGGATGATTTTAGTCATCTTGCCAGTTTCATTTCTTGTTATAGTTATTTTTTTATGAATGTTGTAATACCCTTAGGAAGGGCAACACATGACAATTGATTTACCCATCCCCATATGTCCCTTACATATTGCCATATGTTGTCTAAAATTATTTACAGCAGTACATTACTAATCTTTCTCTTATTTTTCCACTTAATTTCTATCTCTAGCTTAATTAGAAAAGTAAAACTGTCCAATATCTTTCTGAATGGACACTTATGTGGAAAAGGCAACAGGCAGTTACTATAGTGTTCTTTCTTATATGCTATAACAATTACATGCTATAGCAAACTAAAAAGATAAAAATTGAAAAAGGAGGAAAAGCATTGAGTTTTATAAGATATTTTAGTTTTATTGGTGGGACAGCACAAATATATGTGTGTGTATATATATATATATATATATATATATATATACACACACATATATTACTCTTTATCTTATATTAAACTTTTCAATATTTTTTGATAGTTATATTTATTAAAAAAAAAATTAAAATAATAATTATAATAAAAATAAAATAATAAAATATATATATATATACTAGCTTAAGGTGACCCACTCTACGTACGGGTAAGAGTGTGGTTGTTACTTTCTGTTGCTTCCTTTCAGCACATAAAAAGCACCATCCGAACGGAAAGGTCTGCTTCAAGGCAGACAGCAAAACACTAACATTTAAAAGGGACAGACGAACTTGCGAGCTGAATAAAAATAATAAAATATTGGAAACCAAAGTTTGAAGGGATAGAATCTGAGGATAGTAGAGTCACCATGGCTGGCATTTCTTAACAACGGATAGCAATGTATTGACAGTTTAACGGCTGGTGTAAAATTTTGAACTTGATGTAAAAGAAAATTCCTAAACACCAAGTTTTGAAGTGATTCTTTCTCACGACAGTAGACTCACCATGGCAAGCATTCAAAACTTCTTCATCATGGACAGCAACACATTGACGATTAAAAGGCTGGCGCAAATTTTTTAGCTTGATGTAACAGAGAATTCCTAAACACCCACGCCTTTAAATTTTAATCCCCTTCCAGCCCCATTTAGACCCTTTTCACATTTTGGTTAATATAACCTGATTTCATTAGGGTCTACTGGGGCCACATTTTATAAGATGAGGAATTTTGTCCTAGAGGTCACGCCTTTCATTTGAGGAAAAAATAGTTGTCATGCAAACTTGCCAGCACTTTTAACATAGGTGTGCATATTTTCAAGTCAACTGACCACATAATGCACACATTATATATATATGTATATATATGTGTGTGTGTGCACGTATTATATATACAAATGTATACAAATTATTATATATATATATGTATAAATTAAATTAGAGATAAAACCACTAATAGGCAAATCAAACAGTGAAAAACATAAACCAAAACATAAAAATAAAAATATAATATACAAAATATATAAAATATAAAATTGAAAAATTTAAATTATTTAAATTTAAAATTAAAATTATTAATTTATATTTATAATTTTAAAAAAAATATATATAACTATCAAAAAGTATTAAAATGTTTAATATACATAAATACAGATATATACACTTTGTATATATACATTATATATACATATTTATATATAGAACACACACACACATATATAAATTAACCCAATAAATATCCGATTCATAATATTTGTTCTCATGATTGTGTGGTGGTTGTGGCGATGATAATTCTCTCTATGAATGCAGACAGACGTAGAGAGAGAGAGTGTGTGAAAGTGCTGTCGAAGGCGGGAGGAGGGGGAGATATAGAACGCCGTGACACAACGCTATAAAGAGAAAGTGAAGGGGAGTTAGATGCTGTTAAACGACGTTATATATAGAAAGTGATGGGAAGGGAGGAAAGAGAATGAGTGACGGAGGAAGACAGATACATAAAAGAATGAGAGTAGACTTGTCAAAGTGCGTTTTTGGCCCTAGCAACGACACCTTTTAAGATGGGGATTTCTAACGTAGCCCACTGGCATCCTCACCTCATTTTACATGTCCCTGTAAATTTTGGAGTCAATTCGACGGGATCTAGTGGCCTTTAACCCGTTCTCAATGCCAAAACCAGACAAACAAACTTTTCGCATTTCAGATTTATAATATATATATATATATATATATATATATATATATATATATATATATATATATAAATTTATAAGTATAATTAATAACTTAAATAATTTTTTTAATTTTAACTTTAAATTTAAATAATTTAAATTTTGAATTTTATATTTATATATTTTGTATATTATATTATATTAATTAATTTTATTTCTATGTATTAGCTTATGTTTTTCACTGTTTGATTTGCCTAATAGTGGTTTTATCTCTAATTTAATATATATATATACATATATATATATATATATATATATATATATATATATATATATATATATACCGGAGAGTAAACACATAAATGTGAAACAAGGTGGAAAAAAAGAGTACTCAAATACCAGTGGTAGAGTAATATGCTTTATTTTAAGCAGTAGAAAATTCAACAAAATCTGTTACTCTGAGTTTCTCGTTGCAATGTTTATATATAAAGTATATATATATATATATATAAGAAAATAGTAAAGTGTGAAAAAACGACAGAAGGCTTAAATGTTAAAAAATATATATATTTGTGTCAAAATGTCTGGAGAATATTGGAAAAATTTTTTTTCCTTTCCTTAAAATGACATAATTTAAAAAATTTTTAAAGAAATTACCGGTTTCGCGTGTAGCTTTTCAAATTTCTTGTGACGTTATGTTTATATTGCATGGAATTATCGTTGTTTTTTATCCAGGAGATTTCTAAATAAGGGGAGGTAGTGAGTGATTTTTCCGGTGTAGGGGAGATAATCGCTTAAAAATTTTTTTTTTTCCCTTTTCCTTGTTAATTTCTCTGTGTCAGTATGTTCGGATGGTTGAGTCTGGGTTTGTACTTTTCAATGAAGAATGTTTCCTTGTTCAGTCTCATTTGTGTTGATGATCCGAAAGCACATTGGTAAAATGGGAAGATTAAAAATTGTGGCAGTAGTTGCTTTGCGCATTTCTCAATGTGCTCACTAAAAGGTATCATTCTATATTCTGGGAATGCAATCTGTTGTCGATGCAGTGTGCATCTGCGCCTGAGTGATAGTCCCGTGGAACCCACGTAGTCTTGGTGGCAGCCCGAGCATTTAATAACATAAATTATGTTTTCAGAGGCACAAGTAAAGTTAGATTTGATCTTAAATTTCTGTCCCTCTTTAAAGAAGAATTCTGATCCTTCCAATAGGTTAGGACATGTTGCACAGTTCGATCTACCACATTTTTTTACTTTTGCATCCGTAATTTTAGAAGACAATTTTGCCTTTGTGAGAATCTTTTTAAGTGATTTAGGCTGTTTGTAGCTTTTAATGATTTGGTGTATGTTTAGAATTTCCTTTAATTTTGGGTTTTTATGAAGTATTGGTAAATTCTGGGTGATGATGGTGAAGGCTTCTTTGTTTCTGGGGTTGTATGTAGATATGTAAGGTAGTATTTTCGGGGAAGGTGTGTTGTTGTGTTGAACTTTTCTTAAAGTTTCTATGTTGATTTCTGTTGCACGTCTGATCCCATCCTCTATGAGTTGAGCTGGGTAATGTCTGTCAATTAGGGTGTTTTTGAGTTCTTGCAGTCTAAAGTTCCTGGTATTTTGTTCTGACACTATTGTGCATATCCTTCTTGCAAGGTTGAAGGGGATGTTTGTTTTAGTGTGTCTTGGGTGGCATGAATTAAAAAGAAGGTATTGTTTGGCGTCTGTGGCTTATATATTCTTATATTTCTTATATATTCACCCACGTGCTTTACCAAACAAACTTTCTTATCTATATATATATATATATATATATATATATATATATATATATATTATATGTATGTATGTATGTGTGTGTATATATATATATATAATATATATATATATATATATATGTATATGTATATATATGTATATATATATATATATATATATATATATATATATATATATATATATATATATAACGGGAAGCTTTATGAAAATAAACAAAAGACGAAGGCAGGTGGAAACAAACGAACAATTGTATATTAGTATGGCGCTCAGGAAATATAAATAAAACAAGTCTTTAACGTTTCGAGCCTACGCTCTTCAACAGAAAGATACACAGAGAGAGAAAAACACAGAAAGAAGGAGAGAAAAAAAATGCGTGCAGTAGCTAACGAATCAACATGGCGATCTGATTTCGGCCAGAGGTCAAAGATCAAACATGAGATGCGAGAGCGAAATAAGGGAGATAATAGGGTTGATAAATGGGTTGAGGGACCAGCTAAAAGTGCGTGGGAGGGGTCTGGATGTGTGTATGTATAGGGTTGGTGTATGTATTAGTATGTATAAGGGTGTGTGTGTGTGTGTGTGTGTGTGTGTATGAGAGAGAGTATTAGTGCGTAAGATTGGTCTGGACATGCGTATGTATGGGGTTGGTTGTATTATAGATGTAGTAGTATGTATTAGTACGTATTGGTATGTATAGGTATGTGGGTGTGTGTGTGTGAGAGAGTATAAGTGCGTATGCGGGGTCTGGACGTGTGTATGTATAGGGTTGGTGTAAGTATTAGTATGTACTAGTATGTATTAGTACGTATTAGTATGTATTAGTTGGTGTGTGTATTAGTATGGCACATCATATGTGATGTGATGTGTAAAGTCAGTGGTGTAGTGAGGAGAAGAGGGGGAGGGGGAGGGGAAGAGGGGGAGGGGGAAGAGGGGGAGGGGGAAGAGGGGGAGAGAAGGGGAGGGGAAGAAGAGGGGGAGGAGAAGAGGGAAGAGGAGAGGAAGGGGGAGAAGGAAGGGGAGGAGGGGGATGAAGGAGGAAAGAGAGAGAGGGGGAGAGAGGGAGTGAGGGAGCAGAGGAAGGGGAAGAGGGAGGGAGAAATATATATATATATATATATGTATATATATGTATATATATATATATATATATATGTCTGGCTTAGGGACAGCAGCTAAATTTAACTTAAATCACACCATACTATCTTAAAAGGAGAACAACGTAGTCTCTGTATAAAATGACAGAATGGTTCTGACTGTATTGGCTTTGATTATAGGGCTGTCCAAACAGAGCTGACCTGGAGCCAAACAACCATGAAGATCTTGTAGAAAGTAATAAAACCATTAATCCACCTCATCTGCAATATATTATTTATATTTTGGTCAACTCCTGATAGATGAAAAGTAAAATTGTCTTTCACAGCACTGGAACTTAAAATGAATGGAACAAAATTCAAAGTTGTATGACATTTCAGCCCAATGTTCAACACTTTAGTCATCCTTAAAGAAAAATAACAATATTTATGACAATATTTTATGGGATGATCCCAGATTGCTGGAAAGTGAAAAATTATAACTCAGAGTTATCCAGAAATGGGGTAAATCAGCTGCTTATAAAATTTATGAATAACTTTAATCATTAAAAATACAACTCATAGAAGTATAACAAAATAACAAAAATTAGTCAAAAAGACAAACATTCTCTCAATTAAATTCCTCAATAAGGAATATTTAAGGCAACCCAAAACATTCACACCATTATTGCAGGTGATCATGAGGCCAAGGGGCCGGAACATGTAGACTCCCTCTCTTTCTCGTCAGCTTTATGGGACAGGGATTTAAATGTGCTATTCTTTTATCAGCTCTTAGTCACCAACAACCTTCCCATGTTGATTGCATTCAGTATTCTGAATTACTAAAATTTACATAAGGCCACACAGCTATAGTAAAATTACAATCACAATCATTCAAGCAGACAGTCAAACCTCTAGCAACAATCCTCCCCATACTTTGATCAGCCATGTCCATTCACCTCCCTCTTAATTCCATTTTGGCACTATATCAAATGCCCATCCTATGTCCTCCCTCATGTCCTTTTCATTTATCCAGAATGCTGCTGTCTAAATTCAAGTTTTGGAATCAGCAATTTTGATGACAGCTGTGACTGTGTCAACTATTACATTGTGTTTGTGTTTTTCATGTGTGTTTGTGTGTAAGGTGTATAATAGGAAGCGAAAACACAAACATAAAAGTGACATAGAAAACAAAGAGGTACATATACAGATGAATCCTATATTAATTCTAACATTTTCTGCAGTAACCAAGGTTTGATTTAAATATTGTATTTTAGTAGAGTAAAACATACTATTATAATCCTTTATATTATATCAAGTAGAATTAAAATCTTCGGTTTCACAATCATACAGTTCTTCTGAATATTTTGTTATGTTGGCTTAGTGGGGAGAGGAAATGCAGTGTCCATGATCTTTGTCAAGGCTTTCAAGACTAGTGAATGAAACTTGCCCTCAAGCCATAGACCTGGCCTGAATGTTTCCAAAGGAATAGGCTCTGCTAAAGACACCTATGGGCCAAACAGAGGTGTTAAACCAGATCAAGATGGATTTTATGAAATTAAGTAGTAATAATCAAGATTAGAAATGAACACACACTTTTAAGCTGAATATTTTTTTTCTGATGCTTTTTATATGTACACAAGGGGAGTGGGAAAATAAAATTTTACAAGCATATTTGCCTCATTTATCATCAATATAGTGAAAATTGTTATTTATATTAAATCTACATTAACTGTATTATATGTCAGGGGCTAAGCACGATTCATATTGATTTCTTGTAGGTTTCTAAATTCCTAGACTTGGTATTGTTTTTTCTTTTCCCACAATGTTAAGCAGTAATAAATAGTTCAAACTGAAAATTAAGTGAATTAACTTCACCAAATTCTCCCTATCCCTTTTCAGTCTTATAGGGCTTAAGAAGGGGTATTCAGACTGACAAAAAACATAAATAAAAACTCTATTGGAGTTAATAATGAAATGTAGCACTCCTCTTTTATGTTTTCCTTTAATTTTGAATCTTCTGACTGGCTCCACTGGAAGGCTTCACTCATCACTCATTTAATGGAAAGCAAATTGGTTTGTTGGTGTTCCTCATTCTCCAAGCTATATCTACAAATGTAATTTGAGTCAAACACTGTAGGCTGCATTCAACTTGTAATCTCTGCCAGTCTGAAGTACACTACTTGATTCTACCTAGTCTTTTGTCAAAACACCTAATTTTCAAATCACTCATACACTTGTTTACTTCCTTGAACAAACTTGGGCATGGAAGGTAGTGGATTAAAAGAAACTGCAGATCACCAGACCAAATGCCTTACAGTATTTACTTTCATTCCTCTATATTTGGGGTTCAAATTTCACCTCTGTTCATTTTTGCCTATTCTTCTTCTGAGATCATAAAATATTTACTCTTACTCTTTTACTTGTTTCAGTCATTTGACTGCAGCCATGCTGGAGCACCGCCTTTAGTCGAGCAAATTGACCCCAGGACTTATTCTTTGGAAGCCTAGTACTTATTCTATCGGTCTCTTTTGCCAAACCACTAAGTTACAGAGATGTAAACACACCAGCATCGGTTGTCAAGTGATGTTGGGGGACAAACACAGACACAAACATATGCACACACATACATATATATGACAGGCTTCTTTCAGTTTCCATCTACCAAATCCACTCACAAGGCTGTTGTTGGCCTGAGGCTATAGCAGAAGACACTTGCTCATGGTGCCACACAGTGGAAATGAACCCGGAACCATGTGGTTGGTAAGCAAGCTACTTACCACACAGCCACTCCTGCACCTATGATTTTTTAAAAACTTCATCAAGTGACACTCATTTTCAAAGAGGCCATACTTGACTGAATTGCCCTGTCTGCCATACTTGACTAATACTTATTTTCTTAACTTTGGGGAGATTTGAATACTGATGCTTTTAGTTCAGCAATTTTACCATCCATCACTCTGTTCTTTCTTTTTCTGTCACTTAAAATTGGTTATTTAACCCTTTCGTTACTGTATTTATTTTGAGATGCTCTGTGTTTCTTTCAATTACTTTAAATATAATAAAGAATTTAGTAAAATAACTTAGTTATCATTAAGCTAGTATTACAAACATAAATTGAGACTAAGGTTTGGTGGAAGATTTTAATTCAAAACTTATGAAAATAAGACATTTGAACTCAGAGCCAGAGCCGGTTTTGGCCAGGTTGGTAACGAAAAGCAGACAGCTAGTCTGCCAAAAATCCTCTTTCATGCACAATTTCCATTCAGGGTTAGAATTATCCTTATAAACAGAACACACATTAGTTGGTGAGAAACTGTCAGATTGATCCTATCACAGTTCTTAATCTTTCTCTTCTTTCTCACTCTCTCCCTTTACCCCACTCTATTAAAGCTGATGAGACAGTTTTACCAACATTACTTATACCAATAATTTTATATCATATTTAATGATGCATGACAAGTGAATAATCAGTAAAGTATCACCTGTGTTTGATAAAATATTATTAACAATACACTGAGTTGTTGCTTTCAGGTTTTTATTGTCTACTACTGAAAACATTTTATATATTTTTTCAAGTTTGTGTTTATGCATGTGTTCACAATCATGTCTATTTGGGTTTCTTAACCATATACATCTTAACATCTTACCCTTTCCTTTCTTTTTGTTTCTCACTTTGCCTCTTTCTTTCTTCCCATACACTTTCAACACCATGTCTTTTTTTCTCTTCCTCTCAATATATAATTCTATCTTCACACTCTTTCCAAGTGACTAACTATCATTCTCATTGCTTTGTTGTTTCTTTCTTTCTTCACTTTCAATTCTACAACCAATACATATCTAATTTTTCAGCCTTTAGCTGTCATAACTCATAAACCTACTCAATTTGTCAAGTTTAGTAACTGATCTTCGTCTGTGAACATGATTATTGTAGCTTTAGTTAAATGTTCTAGTTGATATTTGATATTACCCCCTCCATTTTGATGTATACTTTAATTTTTCTTTTTCTCTAGGCTCTTGAGAAGGACACCTCTGACGAAACCTCACTTGGTTAGCTCAGTAGCACCAAAGATGGCTAAACCCCCACCAGTTGATGTTTATCTTCAGGCAGAGTTTCAGTCTATGGACACTAACAAACATGGTTTCTTAACTCCCACTGAGTTTGCAAACCTTATGGTGTATCTTGGTTGTAATAACAGACTGCTAGAGGTAATAAAATGTCTTACTATTTTCCTCTTTGTTTCTAATACAGAAATTAAGAACTGCAGATGACCAGTTGAATGTTTCAGTAGTTTGTATCCCAGCTGTGGTTCTGTGATGCCTCCATTGACAAAATATTCTCTCAATACTCCAGATCTATTGGGGCTGATGTAATTAACTAGTCCCTCCCCATAAATTTTTAGGCCTTGTGGCTATAGTAGAGATTATAATTATAAGTAGTCCTACTTTTATTATATATATTTTTCTACACAATCAAGCACAGTTCTGTGTGCCTTGGTTATGTACAGTGTTTTTGATTTTGGTTTTGTTTATTATTGTAAGCACTCTATGTAATGTGCATATTTCCTTGTATTACTATTTTCTGTTGTATATTTTTCTAAAGCTTGGGGTTTCTGTTATGCATGTCAGCTGCTTTGGGAGAGATAAAAAAGAAAAACATGCAATCATTATAAGGATTGCCTCTATTTACAGCCTCCACATTCAGTTTTGTTCTATTTCCAGATTTTTGTATTTGAATAATTACTCCATTTCTTTGAGAGATAAATTATTTGTTGGGATTGAGACATTAATTTTGAGGTAGTTCTTTTCCTGATGCTTCCTTAATAAGAATATTTGACGCATTATCCTTGATCTTTCTCTCTGTATATATTGACATGTCCCAGAGTACAACCACTTTGTCGTTCTCAGAGACCCTTTCTGATGTATGCTTATACAAATTCTTTTCTATTAGTATTTCATAATGATATTATGTCTAATATTGAGCAGCTAGAGATGATCTCTACATTCTAATGTAATTCTGCTTCATTATATACTTTTTGTGTTTTCTGGTGAGGAAGCTTTGATCCTGTTCCAATATCAAGAAGCTTTCAGGGCTTTAAACTGTGTGCTTCTCAGTCAGTGTTGCAATTTTTCCTTGCCTTTTTTCAACTTTTTTGGCTTTTCCAGATTGTGACTGCATAAGGGTTTTTCTGGTCACCACTATTTCATGGCATTCTATGGTTCCATATTTAGCTTCGATTTTAGCTTTATTACAGTTTCTGTTGTTTCTCCTTTTTCCTTAACTCACTGATTTTGTATTTGTTGATTTCTTTGAGGACAGAAAGGTAGCGAGCTGGCAGAATTGTTAGCATGCTAGACGAAATGCTTAGTGGTATTTCACTTGTCACTATGTTCTGAGTTCAAATTCCACTGAGGCTAACTTTATCTTTCATCCATTTGGGGTTGATAAATTAAGTACCAGTTGAGTACTAGGGGTCGATGTAATTGACAAGCCCCCTCCCCCAAATTTCAGACCTTGTGCCTATAATAGAAAGGATTTCCTTGAGGACAGAAAAGAATTTTTCTTTCATTCATGCTTTAAAGCTTTTTGTATAAAATTTCCTTATATAAATTTCCCTTTGTATAAAATTTCCTTACTTGATATTTGTGTCATCATCATCATCATGGTTTAATATCTGCCTTCCATGCTAGCATGGGTGGTACAGTTTTACTAGAGCCTGCACCCGACTTCTGTGACTGTTTTGGCAGAATTTTTAAAGGTGGATGCTTTTCCTAACATCAACCACTCAGCAGAGTGGATTTAGTGCTTTTTACATGGCACAAGCATAAGCTAGGTCAGTTTTGCCAAGGTTTTTACAGCTAGATGCCCTTCTGAACACCAACTACTTTACAGTGTGGTTTGGGTGCTTTTAAGTGGCACCTGCACTGACACGGTCACCAAGTACTTGCTAGACAAAAAAAAAACAAACAAAAAATTTCAAGAGGAGAGGAGGCATTGGAGGAGGTGATCTTGTGTTGGATGATGAAAAGGTTATAGTGAGACAGATACAGGTGTCTTGCTGTAGAGGAAATTCAAAGTTACCCAGCCGGAGAGAGAAAGATCAGGAATGAAGACAACCTAAGGGAAGTGAAGGAGAAGGAGAGAAAGTGGGAGACAGCAGGATAGATGGTAGCAAAATGCTGGGCATACTCACAAGGAACAGGGATCAGAATATAAATGTGATGGTTGAGTAAAGGAAGAGAGAGATATAGGAAGAGTAAAGGAAGAGAGAGGTGGCAAGTGCAGGGCATACCCTTGATGTTCAAATGCCATAATATAAGTGGCAGGATATTGCGAAGGAAGTGTGGTTAAAGAATGTGAGTAAGTGGTGAAAGACCTAGTCTTATATTTCTGAATCTGTCCTAAAAAGAACACACCAACTAAGAAAGGCTCCAGTAAGCTTCCAAAATATCAGTCACAATCAGAGAAAGGAGTTTCCTTTACTGGACACTGCTGGAGAAGTAAGGAAGAGCTGGTCAGTGATATCCAACTTGGACTCCTCTACATGTTCATAATCATGTTGCATGTTGGTTGCCCTGTGAAAACATTCTTTGATCAGGTAACAGATGTTGTCAATAAGAACTATTAAATGCCTTGGAAGACAGATAGGTGGAGAATCATCATACAAATCTGATCGAGTTTGACTGATGATAGTAATAAATACTTTTTTAATGCTTTTCTATCTTCTGTTCAGCTTTACTAGTTTGCTTTGCATCCAGTTGAGAATATAACTAACTTATTAGAGCAGCTAAAGTATTGATACTAAATACATTGTTTTTCATTTAGCTGTTTTATGTATTAATCTAATACATTTATAATGATGCTTCCTACTATTTTCTCTCAGTTGTGTACATTGTACATTGTCAAGTTCATTCATTCCTAAGTATTTCTATACCTTTCGTTAGTCTATATTGTTCTGAATCTTTCTATCCTTAAGGTTGTCTTGGCACATTTTTCTATATAAATTTCCATGGCAAATTCTTGTACTAACTGCTCTTGCCATTGAATTGATGCTGTATTGGTTTCTATTTTATTTTTATGAAGTTCTCAGTAAAATCATTCTGGGTTGGAATAAAACTGTTTTTGTTCATAGAATTCTTTGTAATTAGATGAAGCTGCATTGTTTCAGGCATTCTTTTATTTAATGCTTCATTTCTGTAGTATTTGTTTTTCTTTGTTTCAGTTTTGTTGCATCACTTTCTTACTGATTTTGCCGAGGACTGAGAAATCTTTTCTATTTTCTATCTTTTAATGTATATATGTTTCTCATGTTTTGGTTCTTATATTCCTGTTTCTGTAGTTCTGTACTTTCCTTCTTAACAAATGGCTATTGCATGTATCATCTAAACTAATGATGTTAATTTTGTTAGCTTCCTTTAAGTCTGTGATGGTTAAGTTTGCATTCATTATTGTATTTATTGACTTTTATCTTCAGAAGGGATTTTTTTGAAACCCATATGAAGGTCTTCTGCTTTTTGTAATTTTTTAATTATTCCCAACTTTAGACTATCATGGATTATCATTGAAACTTTCTATTCTAAAATTTAGGCTTTATCCTGTTTGGTTATTACTTCATTAACATGTTCTCCATATGTTAGATTTATTTTTGCAGCCTGCATTCTCAAGACTTTTATTTTGTTCTTTGTGTTCATTATTATTCCAGGCAATAACTAGGTTGATGCAATCAACCCTTCCCACTAAAATTGCTGGCCTTGTGCTGAAATTTGAAACCAATATTATCTGGGTAGAGGATTGTTAGAATTGATAGAGCTTTGGGAAAAATGCCTTTTGACATTTCTTCTGATTCATTTACTTCGGCAAAATTAATCTCATTGAGATTTGAACTTTCTTTTAAGGTCAATAAAATAATGTACCAGTCTAAAAACTGGGATTGATGATACTAAGCTTCTCGCTTCAAAATTGCAGGCCTTGTGCTTAAGAATAAAAACTATTATTGATATTTTGCCTTTTACCCTTTCTGAGTTGATAAAATAGGTACCAGTCAAGTGCTGGACTTATTATAATCAACTAGCCCCCTTTCACAAAATTGCAAGCCTTGTGCCTATAGTAGAAAAGATTATTATCTGGCCTGTGGGTTGGTATGATCAGAAGTGTGATAGACGAAATATTTTGCAACATTTAGTTGTGAAATCCTTACGTTCATCCTTCCAGAATTGATAGGATAAGTGCCATTTGAATATTAGAGTGGACCAAATTCTCTATACTCCACCACTCATAACTGAGGCCTCATGTTTAAATAAAAAATTTTTACTATTATTTTCTGTTGTAGAAACTTATGGAAGATATTGATCCTGATAAGGATGCAAAAATTCAAGAAAAGGATTTCATCATTTACATGCACAAATATCCTGGATTGATTAAGAAGTATGTCACTTTTCTTTTTATAATAATCATCATTTTAATGTTCACTTTTCCATGCATCCACAAGTTGGACAAAGTTTATTGAGGCAAATTTTTTGACCTTCCTGTCTGCATTTCTTACCTCTCTCCAAGCTAGGTAATAGTTCCCTATAGCCAGACACATTTTTGCATAATATTGGAAATGGACAACACTGCTTAGATGACAATGACCCTCATTTACAATGATCATGTGTTGTCAAGACAAGATCATTCATACACACACACATTTGACTGGCTTCTTTCAATTTCTGTCTACCAAATTCACTCACAAAGCTTTTTTTTATTTTTGGCTTGCCCAAAGCTATAGTAGAAAGACTCTTGTCCAAAGTGCCACATGGTGGGACTGAACCCAAAATCATGTGGTTAAGAAGCAAATTTAACCACCCAGCCATGCCTGCACCTATACCACACCTATTTTGAAATATATCTATACATATGCAATAAAATGTATGTCCATCTGTATTGAATTTTTGTATCTGTGTGTGTATGTGTGTGGAATATATAGCTATCATAAGACAATGTACCTCAGAATAAATTTCATTTATCAAAATAATAATCATTAGAATCTTTATATTTTTGCTGACAAGAAACAAGTTTGTTTATTCTGGTAGTAAAAAATTCTCAAGCCCAAGAGCCAATGACTTATTCAATGGTACCACAGTGCAAAAGAAGCACAGATTAGACATTACAACAGTGATGTTTTTTGTTGTTTTTTTTAATATTTTAGTTTGTTGACTTTTTGTTCTTCCAGTGAGGTGCAAATGTCACCATCTACTTCTGGAAGCTTTCAAGCTGTTCTGCCATCTTTGCTTATAGGCATAATCATAGTTAAATAGATTTTATTCCAAAAGAATTACAATTATTTTTGCACCAACATAAACATCAGAGGAAACAACACAAGATAAGCACCATGGCATATTGTTGCATCATACCAAAATTTCTTTTGAAACTTTGAAGAACTTTACCCACCATTCTCTCATAAAAACCCATGTCTCTACAAGCCATTGAAGAAAATTCTGTGGGCATTCAACTTGCTAGAAATAGTAGCTAAACCTTCCTCAAATTATACCTTACTCTCTTGAAAACAAAACAACAAAAAAGACACTTTAAATAATGTTATTCTAGGTTCACTGTTTGAAGGAAAAATCAGGATGTTCAGGGTTTGAAAGTCTTTAATTATCGATATTCTCAATCAGATCTGAGTTAGGTATAAACAACAACTCCACATAATACTTCCATACTACTTAGATCAATATATTAGACAGTGTGCAAAACTAGTGTCTTGATAGTGAATATATTGATCTAAGTAATATGAAAGGCTATGATATTCAAACCTAATAATTAATATTATGTGGGGTTTAGACCTAACTCAGACCTCACTGAGAATATCAATGATTGGAAGACTTTCAAACCTTGAACATCCTATTTTTCCTTCAAACATGATTTTTCAATGTTTCTTTCAAATAAGATATATATTTTGACCAGGATTGCTATCATAATTACTCCCACCACCTTTTTTTCTCTTGGTGTAAACATATGTTTGCTAAATTTGTTTTTAGAATTAACAAGTAAAAAATGTTACAAAACTACAGATTCTTATAGGTAGTCTAAATCATCATTCTTGTACATTTATATTATGGTTGTACTTTCTGTTATAATTAGACAGTGCTTAAAATGTTAGGGTTTTTTTTTTGTTGTATAATACAAACTGGTTTCTAGATTTCAAAAATTATACTGACTTTAACTTAAGTTCTCTCAAACAAAATTCTTAAGCCTATTTTTGAGCCAATGATCTCTACACATTCAACCTGCTAGAAATAGCAAACTAATCTTTACCAAATGACACTCTACTGTTTTAAACAAAAAGGGGGACACAGTGGATAATGTTGTTGAAGATTTCCTTCATTTCTGTTCTGAGATGTGCTACTTATTTGATAAATTACATACTAGTCAAGTTTTGGGGTTGATTTTTATTCTGTCTCTCCCACTCTCTCTGTTTATTTCCGTTATTAACTTCTATAATTTCTCTCAGAATAGCTAGGTTACACAGTGAGAAGAGCTTTTGGAGACCAAAGTATCTTTCTTTTCTAGATGGTAAAGGGCTGAGTGAGCGGTTGTTTGGACCTTAAGTCTGCTCTGTTTGAGTCAACCTATGATCAACTACAACTTTCTGGCCATTCCCAACCCCTAGGTACAATGAGACCAGTTAATACTGGAGTAGTATAATTAACTATATCCCTAACCTATTCAGAAAACAGTTATCCCAATAGATTCTTATGAGCACTGCCCAAGCTAGTTTAAGCCATTATTTGATTAGTAGCATAAAAGATTGCTAACTGCTCACTCAGCCCTTTACCATCGAGAAAAAAAGATACTTTGGTACCCAAACGTCCTTCTCACTGTATAACCTAGCTATTCTGAGAGAAATTATAGAAGTTAATAATGGAAATAAACAAAGAGAGTGGGAGAGACAGAATAAAAATCAACCCCAAAACTTGACTAGTATGTAATTAATCAATCCCATAAAAATGGAAAGTAAAGTTGACCTTGTTGGAATTTGAACTCGGAGCTCAGACAACCAGAACAAACACCACAACACCAATACTCTAAAGACAGGTAATTCACAGCTTTAGTTGAAGATTCACGCCGGAGACATCTGCAATACTGTTGGAATAAAGATGGTTGAAGAATTGAAATGCTTTCAAAGTTTTGCTTGTTATGTGTCTTACAAAAGACAATTTACTCAAGTTCCTTTTACATTCTGAGTTCAAATCCCTTCCCCTGTCAACTTTGCCATTCAACTTTCTGGAGTGGTTGTTGTTGTTTGGACCTTAAGTCTGCTCTGCTTGAGTCAACCTATGATCAACTACAACTTTCTGGCCATTCCCAACCCCTTGTAACAATGAGACCAGTTAATACTGGTGCAGTATATTTAACTATATCCTTAGTCTAAAGTCTTTTATCTGTATTTGAAATCAATATGTTTAGTACGAAATTTTTCCACTATTCAGAAAACAGTTATCCCAATAGATTCTTATGATCACTGCCCAAGCTAGTTGAAATCATTAAACTAGTGTGTCCAAGTTGTTTATCCACCAAGTTAGCTCAAATCAAAGGCATTCTAGCTATTATCATACTGTCTTTTTAGGGAGAGTCTATGTCCATGTTATCCAGTAAGTCCTTTATCAAATCTATCATCTTTATAAATTTATCATCTTTGTAGTAAGGATTAGAGAATCTTTTTATTATCAGAGGCAAACTATAAGTGTAAAATAACGTGTGGAGCCCAGAAAAATACCCTTGTTTTATAAATTCATGTTGAATAACTTACATTAAATTACTCTTTTGGTTTTAAGGTTCCACTCATATGGATTTTAGAGTTTTCATCAGTGAATGCTTTCAAATTTGTATGCAGTAAAACTTTTGCTCACAGGTATAGAATTCTGAGCCCTCAGATGTAGTGATTCCTTAGATAAGCTGTTGATTAAAGCATAGTAGCTGTAATAACATTTGATTTGTTATTAATCTGTATTCAAATTTTTCCAAATTTATATATATTTTATTTATTTAAATTTGTCAACAGCACCAACATCATTCGTGGATTATTTCAGAAGTTTGATAAAGACAACAGTGGTTCAGCACTGAAAACAGATGTTGTTGCTGATCTGAAAGAAATGGGCATTTACAATGATAAAATTCATTCTAAAATTGAAGCTATGGACCATAACAAAGATGGCAACATTTCTTACAGAGATTTCCTTAGGATCTACCTCTCTGGAAAATAAACTCACTTTTCTTATTTTTTTCTGTTTTTGCCATTTCATTCTTATCTATATTAACCAGTCTTCATTATATTTGGTATGTCTGGAGTATTCTCAACTTAAAAATAGTACACAATTTAATGTTTCTCTGTTCATATGAAATTAAGCCTCTCTGCATGTACAAGAAATTAGTCTTCTAATTGACATTGAATTGGTAGAATTAGAACATTGAATGCCTCTAAGTATTTAATCACACCTCCTTATGTTGTTAGTTTAAATCCCATTGAAAGCAACTTTGCATTTCATCCTTCAAGAATATATAAAAGAAGCACCGATTAAGTACCATGTCAATTTTAATATTAATGAAATGCCTAAGCTTAATAAAGTATGTAAGATAAACAAACTCTACTTGTTTCAAATAGCTGGAAAATCTCTCTCAAATGATATGCTTTTGGGCCTAAGTCTATTGGGGCTAACACCTAACTGATTATAGATTTTTCATTTCATCATCACCCCTGAACCTTTTTGGAAAACCTCTGAGTCTAAAAGGAGGAAGTCTAAATGCTTGCAACAGTGTGTATTCCTCTGGAGGCACCCAAGTTCTAATCGAGTTGTGTTACACCAGACAACAGATGAGTCTACAATTTAGATCTCAAATTTATTAAATGATACCATAACTATCAAGTCAAAACTCTCTGTTCTTTCTCCATAGAAGATCCTGATTTTGATATATAATTATTAATAATAGCAATAGAAACCATTAAATCAAACTTCCTTACATTTTTTTTTAGTAATCTGAATCCCTATACTATAGTTTGAATTAATCCATATTTTCAACAGATTTTACTGCAGCACCAGTTGCATCTCTGTGTACTGCATTATTTTTTGGTAATGTTTGTGCACTACATCTTTTTACCATTATTGTTGGGGTTTTGTTGCTTTGTCTGTATAGGGTATATGCAATGTGAATTGTATAATGGTGAGTTTCTCCTATGTACTGTGATTGGTTTACATTTGACTGCTAGGTGATAATTGGACAGTGTATTTGCTGTGTTGTTTGTTATATTAATGAACTGGTGTAACAGTGTTAGGTATCAAATATGTAAGAGTAGGGGTTGTGGTATTTTATTTAATGTTGATTGGGTAGAAAATGTTATTAATTAATAATAATCGGTAGAGTATGTTGTATGTGTTATTTTATTTGATGGATATGTTACAGCATATGTATTGCCTGCAGAGTGCATAGTTTGATCTGTGCTATTGAATTGAAAGTGTCTTATATAAGATATGGAACGTGTACGATGTTGTGATCCTTGACATATTTTGTTTTGTTATATGTTTTATCATATCTAGTCTGCTATTTTTACTCTCATGGCCCATAAGCTGTGCATTTCAATTTTGAGATCCTTGTACTTTGACATTTTCTCCAACAATGCCTACTGGGCACTGGCCAGAAGGGATTGAAATGTTTATCAAAGTGGAAACTAGTTGTATACTGATAGACATTTCATTCCAGTCCTTGATCTCCTTGTCAGTTTAGACAACAGTCCCAGATAATTGAACCAAATCTTTTTAGTACATGTTTATACCACGTCTAAGTGTCAGCATATTACCCTGGTGGATATAACTGCCAGCTCAATCATGTCTGTGTATATCCTCAGACTTGACAACTGGATGTGATCTTGTCAACTGTCTCATTGTACATGTTGTGTAATTTTGTCCTTGATAGTACTGTTTTCATAATTTTATTTTTGTAGTTGTTAGTGACTGTGCTATTTTTGACTTTTGCTCTGAATGACTTCTTCTCTGAGTCTTACTGTCCATGTGATATTTCTCTCCTTCTTTATCTCTATTATATTTTGGAGAGTCATTTTAATTTTGTCTTTGTTTTTTTTAATCAACTTTGAAATGTTGTCATTCAGTCAAACATAGTTTCCTGTTTTTTCAGCAAAGCTCTTCAATTAACATTGCTTCAAGTTTATTGTATTGAAGCTGTAGTTTATAACTAGGATGGCTAGTGCATTTATGCCTGCCATCTTATGTTTACATTGTGTTCAATTTGTAATATTAGTCTGATTCTTTTATAGCACACTTATAGTTTTCTTTTATATTTTTGTAAGGGTGATCCTGATATAATTTTTTAAATTTCAGTGTCTCTAACAATTTTTGCTTATTTGCCTTTATAATAGCTTTGTTACATTTATTTAATCACAAACTCATTTTTATGTCTTTATTATTATTATGCTGGGTGGTGGATTGATAGAATTATTAGTGTCAGAAAAGTTCTTTGCAAACTTTGTTTTGGCTCTTAACTGTTGGTCTTGAATCCTACCAAGGTCAACTTTTCCTTTAATCCCTCTGGAGTGAATAAAATAAAGTACTGGGGTCAATTTAATCAGCTGACCCCACCCTCCTCAGAAGTACTGATCTTGAGCCTAAATTAGAAACAATTGTTATTGCCAAGCCCATGTATTTTAAATATCATTGAAGTGAAAGGAATGGCACTGAACTAAATATATTGCAATTATTTGGTTATATCCCAAATTCTTCTGAGTTCAAATTCAGAAGGTTGACTGTATTTGCCTGCCCCAAACATGTGACTGTGTTTCTATTAGAAGCCTTCATTTAAATTTAGGAGTTGTTTTTTATATACTAATTTTGTTTTATGAAATAAAATGTCAGAAGTTTAACCTGAATGTTTCCTGTGTTCACTTCATTATATTTTTCCACGATGTATGACATCTTACAATTTCTTTGCACTGAAAATAGATTGTAACCTGCCAGGAATTCTTCTGTTTATATAAATGCTGGTCCAAAATATGAGATGTGCACTCAACACTTGCTTTCATCACTGGTCCTTATTCATAGCAGAGTAGTATGCCATAGCAAGTGTACCTCATCATTGACTCAGCTGGTGAAAAATATTATCTTCCTATGTATGCCCTTCCAGTTCTCTTTCACAATACAGACATCAACTTAGAAACTTTTACTGTCCATGTATCCCTTAAACATGCAAGCTGTTATCTTTAAGATTTCTGTTCTCTTGTAAAGATGATGTCTTACTTTGTAAAATTCTCTAATCCACTATGTTCCAAACTAGATGTCCCCATTTTGATTCTAATTCTACATTGCATGCATATGCATGTACACAACCCTGTATGCCAAATCTTCATTTTGTCTTGCTATATCTTACATGATCATGATACATTCCACAGCTAATCAATCTGAACAAAGGCTTATTCTTTTATTAGATTAAAACAGTGTGCTTCCAAGCAAGCACTTTTTCTTAATAGGACATCAATATGAGAAAGCATGCAATAGTGTCCTATCTTCAAGAAGAGGAACTTCTCAGATCCTGAGAACAACTGATTTATTGCTCCCATCGACAGGTCATGGAAGCTATCAAAAACATCCTTTATTTTTATTCACTTTTTCCTCAGTACAGTTTCTGCTGAGTTTAGATCATAATTAGTGATCATGCTCTCGAAACCAAAGCTTCCAACAGTGTCTGAGTTTAAATTACATAAAACATCTACCACTGCAGCATTAAACACAATTCAATGACAGGATTAAACAAGAAAGTGAGGGAGCTTCTACATGGTAGTTCAAACTGCTACATGAAAACTGTCAAATCACCTTCAAGCTACACTCTGTATTAAAATAAAAAGGAAAGGTATGGTGGATGTGTCTTGAAAAAGGAAGGACATGCAGTCTGAAAAAAAAACTAGATGATTAGGATTGGAACACCATTGATCATTGTATTGATCTGGAGCTAAGCATTTATCACTTGATCCAACAGCATAAAATACCTAACAAAGGAAATATTTGAATACATGGCAAAGGTACCATTTGAGATATTTGTTGCTATCCCATCTCTCTATAGGCTAAATGTGTTGCTGTTCAATTTCAACTCAGACCAAGCTACTAGAAAATTGCATTTACTGGGCTCCAATCTGCATTATTTCAAATCTTGTTTACCTGCTGATACTGGTTTACCTGCTACTTAAAAGAGAAAATTATTTCTCCATTATTATCAAACCAAACATGCAAATGAAGTCCTTGTTTCTAAGATCATAAGTGTGTAAATGAAGGATCTGCTTCTTGGAGAACAAGCATGTGAACTAAGAAAATAAGTATACAAATAAGTTCAGCTACATGTCTTGTAAACAACTTGCACATGCAAGTGCTACCAGCCAAAAGCTCCATATACCAGAAGCCAGCAAGTGTATGGGGTCATCAGAGGAGAATGCGCGCCGTTTCGGGGCCTACCTCTCGACGGCATCAATGCACACCGCACCTCACTGATATGAGGCCCCGCCTGCTAGATCAGCTGGTTATGAAGTTAAACTCAATATCCTTCTTGACATCGCTCATCGTCTCTTTTTAACCAAATCCAGTGGCTAGCCTTCTCCACTGTAGATTGGATATCAGTCATGGTGGTATTGACTTTACGATGAGTTAGGCCTAGCGATAACAACAGTCATCTCACGCTGTGTCCAACAAACCCTCTACATCCAATTTCTTTATTAGCCACAAGGGCCCAAACATAGAGGAGGACAATACAGCCTGATTGGGGTCAGACACACAATGATTATATGACTTTTTAAATTTTACAAAATATAATGAAATCGAATGAGATACAACAAGGACGAAATACAAACATGAGATGAAGCAGAGAGATGGCTTACGCTCCGAACCCACGAGCCCCATTCTCCTACTGAAACTTTTGTATGCAGACTTATGACATGTTCACGAGGAATCTTTCATTCCCAGCACCCTCGCAACATGCAACCATCTTTCTTTGAACATTTTCTTTGACAGGCATCTTCTTTCCAGCCTCAATTTCCTTTTAAGGTGAAAGATAAAATATCTCACCAACCCGAGACCGGAGATGAGGTTGCCTGTCGCCAAACCTTTCATTCGCGACTTCCATACCACCTCTTTCGCTATTGCTACTACTGCGAGAAAACATTGCTTACCTTCTTTCGTGAGGAAATCCGGCGGGTCAATTTTTACGATTGACTCAGACGACAGCTGTACTCTTCCCGAACCTGACAGCAGATGTTCTGCATAAACCCACACTTCAGACACTCCCGGACACTGAACAATAGCGTGCAGGACAGTTTCCCTATCCCGTCCGCATCTTGGACAGTCGGCAGTGCTGGTTCGACCGTGTCATGCGAGCTTATCCCGAACGGGTAAGGCTCCTCGGTAACATTGCCAGGCCAGGGATTTTTGGAAATTATCCAAACACCCGGCCCGAACGTCCTTCAGAACAGACTGTCTAACTGGTTATCTCCCAGACCTAGGGTTTCCTCTAGGGTATCGTCGTTCCCAGCCTCTACCAACCTGCTATAGAAAAATGTGATGGTACCAAAACCGCTGCTATATAGGACTTAAAAGACCCGTCACCACTTAACCATGTCCACATTAGAGTGTTCGGGAATTCAAGTCTGTATGGATCTACTAGTTGAAAGCGACTTAATGGATACAGGAAACCGGTATTAGGTATTCTATTTGGGTTCGAGCCAACATTATCCACGCGCGCATCGTGAATAACATTAAAGTCCCCTAACAAAACTAATGGGTACGCCGTACCAAGAAACTTCTCTAGGTCTCGGAAATACTCAGACTGACCATTGTGGGGGGGGGGCGTAAATTGCCACCAGTCTGATTTTCTTACCGCAACTGAAAGTCAGGTCCAAGACGACCAGCCTAATTTCTGGGTCCGAAAAAATTAACTTCTTCTCTGAAACCCGGTTTCTTTTTAGTAGGACCAATACCCCACCCCCACCCGCCGGCGGACCTGGAGAAACAAATTTCTCGTATCCGTCCAGGAGTGGGAGCAGTCCTCTTGATCCCTTTAACCGGGTTTCAGTAGCAACAATGACATCCAAATTATGTGACCTGACGTCGTTAAAGAAGCGACCTTGCTTCCATCCCGCCGTCAGGCCACGCACATTTAAACATCCAACGTGAACTGCCATAAGTCTTACCTCAATTTCCTGTGTCTTCGCTAAAAGGCGGAGGTGGGTCCGCCTCTTTTTCTTTTTCTCGGGCTCGTGGAGTCGTTTTAATTAAGCCTTCGTACAGATGATCTGAAATATCCCACCTCATCGGGCCAACATCACTCCGATAGACATTTGCTAGAACGTTGTAAGACGTTCTGTCTACGTGGTAGACTTCGAAAGCGTCTTTAACGTTTTTGCATCCAGTTCTTTTTAGTTTTTTAATTTGTATTTGGCTCATTAATCTCGAGTTTGAGGTTCGAACCGCCATATACAGAACTTCATTTTCTCGTATTTCTTTTGTTTTTGATTCTTTGGCTTTTTCATGCCTTCTTTGAGTTTGCAATTTTGCCAATGATTTAACATTTCTCTTTAATTTCCTTTTGCTACCAGCTATCTCCCATTCCGTCTCTTCTTTATTTCCGCTCTCATTTTCTTCTTCTGTGCTTTCTTCTTCTGTTTTTCCATTCTCTGTAGTTTCATCTTCCGAGTCTTCTTCAATGTTGTTCTCCTCTTTTTCTTTTTCTTCACCACTCTTGCATTCGGACCTAACATGGCCCTTCTTTCTACATTTAAAACATCTGGGTTTTCTACCTTCCACCATGACTACTAACTTCGTACCCATTGTATCTATGACCTCTGGAATTTCTTCTAGGGTCATAGGCTCTGCTTGGATCAGCATCTTCTGTTACTTCGGCAGAAAGAAGTGTGGTTTCTTCCTCTAGGTCATACAGTACTGCCGCTACTAGCCATTCGGCGTCCACCCTCGGTGGTACACAGCTTATCTTTATTCGGGAGGTTCTCCTCCCCATATAAATTGGCAACAGTACCACCTCATCTGTTCGCAGCGGCTCCACAGAATACTTTTGCGCCTGTTCCACTGTTGACATCCTCACTTCAACAGTTGCATATCTTTTTCCTCTGGCCAAATATTTGATGTTATTCCAAATTGGCCTTAAACATTTTTCTACACTTTTGTCATTGACATAGTTAATTTTTTTCTTTTCAACATTATACGTTTTGAAAATTACAGTCCTTTCGAGTGCATCTGTAATGATGCTATGAGGAGGGACCACCTTTATTTCGGTCCCTTCTTTTGTTAACAGCTCTCGGTGTGCCTTCAAATTGGTTGTATCAATTTTCCTTGAGTTTCCTCCGGCGGCAGCCGCAAAGCTCCTTATTGGTTCTTCTAATATCCTTCTGCTCACTACAGAATACTTACTGGTACTTGGCACTGGAGATACACTCTCCCTACGCGTGACAGTACCTTCCATTGTGTAAAAGCACTAATAAATACAGTAAAACGTTTCCCCCACGGGGGAATTAAAACAAATTTTGCTTCAAAACAAGCAATAAATAGTTCCTTTTTTCAAATTATAATAATCGAATTTAACTGTAACAGACACAAAATTTTAACTTTGTACGACCAAAAAACACTTTTAACTTACTGCATAATAAGCGACATTATTAAGAAACAACATGCGTGTACATCCGACTTCGATAGGAAAATGTTCCACTTTCCAGCCTGCGTCTTCACATTCCTCGAGGAGGTTTACATAACGGTTAAATTTTCGAGCCCGAGCGGCGTCCATATTATCTTCATGAGGAACCGTTAGCTCGACTATATTTACAACTTTCTTTCACACCACATCAAAATATCTGTTTTTTTCGAAACTGGGATGGGAAAGAAAACCTGGCACCCAGGTAAATCTGCAGTTACTTCCCAATAGCCGTTCCACTTTTCATTTCTCTAGTAGTGGAGAACTCATTTGCATGGGTTACATTCTTATTTGCATATTTATCCTCTATTAACATACTTATTGGATATTTTCATAGTTCCCTTTTAAAGACTACATCTGCACTTTCGTATTTTCCCTTTTATATGATTACTCTATATGATTTATATGATTACTCTTGTAGTAATCATTATCATTGATTATCAGGTGCAGGAGTTGCTGTGTGGTAAGTAGCTTGCTTACCAACCACATGGTTCCAGGGTAATTCCCACTGCGTGGCACCTTAGGCAAGTGTCTTCTACTATAGCCTCGGGCCGACCAAAGTCTTGTGAGCGGATTTGGTAGATGGAAACTGAAAGAAGCCTGTCATACACATGTATGTGTGTTTATGTGTTTGTGTTTGTTCCCCCAACATCGCTTGACAACCAATGGTGGTGTGTTTACGTCCCTGTAACTTAGAATAAGTACTAGGCTTACAAAGAATAAGTCCTGGGGTTGATTTGCTCGACTAAAGGCGGTACTCCAGCATGGCCACATTCAAATGACTGAAACAAGTAAAAGAGACTATTTACTTCTTGAACAGCAAAAACCTAATTTACATACTCTTACTAAGAGCATAATTATTACCTTCATAGTTACATGATTAACCACTCAGTAGCTGTGAATCAATTGCATGATTACCTGCAGTTTAGCAGCTACCTCCTTTAAATATTAATCATCTTAATAGCAGAATCTAGTTTATACTTTATAGTAGTAGGTACCCACTCCTCATTTGCATAATTGTAATTTTAGTAATAATAAACAAATGTGCATATTTACCATCTAAATTTTACATAGAAAGAAAATTACTGGTGTATTACAAGGCGTTTGTTTCAATATAGTCATATGTTGTGATTCCATCAGAGAAAGTACACTATTTAACTGTCCTCAGCAACATTATTTATAATCCTACTATTACTAAAAGTTGAATTACATTAGATAAACAAATTTGCATACTTAATGCATCCTTGGGAGTTAGGGTGATTAATAAGTTACTCATGCATTCACAGAGTTTTGTTTCAATATATATATATTCTATATATATACTGTCCATATATATCTTGTATATTGTATATAAACATGTCTTCACATCTCAAATTATATACAGTCTGCAAATAATTATATATAAATATGTGTACATATACCTATCTATCTATCTATCTATCTATCTATCTATCTATCTATCTATCTATCTATCTATCTATCTATCTATCTATCTATCTATCTATCTATCTATCTATCTATCTATCTATCTATCTATTCCCCAACTCCCTACACCACTTGTTGATTAAAGAAGGACGGAGAAAGGGATTTCAAAAACGAATACAGACGCAAACATGAATGCCAGTACCACCATCATCACTACCAACAACAGCAACGAAATCATCACAAAGCCGCCCACCGAAGACAACACCGCCAACACCAACACGACTACCACGACTTCAACTGCTACAACAAACTCCCCTGCCATTAACACCACCAAAAATAAAACAAACTTCGCAGAAGCCATAAAACAAAAAAGGACAATCATAAAATTCACCGCACAGGAAATAAACCTCACAAAGGCACTTTTCACCAGAGAAGAAGATAAATTGCATCTTCACATTCCACAACACATGGAAAACACACAAAGAAAAAACAATAATATACAAAGTCATCAACAAGAAGACAAGACGACCAGAAAGTGCACCGCAGGAAAAAATTGAAAAATGTCTTCGTCATGTATGGGATTCAAAGGGGTATGTTAGTTGGGGACATAAATTTGGCACAGTCCAAGTACGTTTCCACAATGAAAATCTAGCAAAACGATTTTCCACATTGGAGCTGCATACAGACGACTTGATGATGATACCAACTTATTTAGGCCAGAGGGTGACGAAAGTCCAAATAAAAAATGTACTACCTGAAGTCGAAATACAAAGGTTAGTCTCTGCCATTTGCTTTGAAATGGCAGAGACAAACATTCTTGAAATCGCTATTCTAGAACAGAAAAACTGGGCGGGAAAATCAATCCAATTCCTCCTTCAATTGGATGAAACAACAAGAGAAAACATACCCACCACTACAGAACTGCCAGAAGGCTACAAACTCTATGTAGTGGTAGAGGGCAGGCGACTACGTTGCTATTTGTGCGGAAGCGAAACACATTTGAAAAAGAAGTGTCCAACCACTGCACAAGAGCAACAACAACAATCACTACCACAACCAAAACACTCCGAAAAAAAAGCACTACTACCCACACTACCATCAACACAGAAGACGACAAGAGAAGCACACCAAGCTAATCCATCAACAATCAAAAATAATACAATACCTGAGAAAAAACCTGAGAAAATACCAACACCACCAACAAAAGCAAAAACTAAAGGAACAGAAAAACCAAAAAAATATACAAAAACTTATTCCCCATCCCCTATACTGCACTCACCACACACAAACACTCAACAACCAACAGTAACAAAAACAACAACACAACCACTTACACAGACATACACAGAAGCCTACAACATACCCCTACCCCCTTCTGATTCCTCAGAAAATTTGTCGGAAGACGAAACCAGTGAGGAATGGTAAATAGCTAGAAAAGGAAGGAAAAAGAGAGCAGAAACACAACCAAACCAAATGCAAACACAAACAAAGCAAGGGGAAGACATTTCGAAACCCACCACAAGCAACAGCCATACCAACACCACAAAAATATATACAGCAAACATGCTCACAGCTATAGACACCAAAAACACAAATTTGATAGAATACATCAAATCAAAAACAAACATAACAGAAGATGACATAAAAACAAACAACCACCCATACACAACACCACCGGATCACATCAAAATACTATATATCTCCAGAAGTCTGCACCACACACTAAAAGGCATTTTCCCCAGTGCGGTTGGTAAATGCCAAAAATACCTCACAAAGAAACTTTACTGAGATCTCCTCGAGGACAAACCAAAGGAGGAGAAAGCAAAAACTGTCGAGCAGTAAGTAACCCTCTGTTCCTTTCGCTTGTATTTTAATTCACTAGGATTATGATCAAGATTGATTGTGTAAATGCGCGTGACTTGGGTTCCCCTTGGAAACAAGGGTACCTCTTAAATGACATAAAGTCATACAAGTTAGAAATCATAGCCATAAATGAGACCAAATTCCACAATCCGCGGGCCCTAAAGACCAAGTTTGGCGGACAGTTCAACATTTATTTTCCCCCTGTCTGCCAAGAATGGGCGGTAGTGGCACCGCGGTACTTTTTCGCAAGAGTCTGGATCTCAAAGTAAAGAGAATATTCGTAGACCCGGAGGGTAGACTGGTCGTCCTGGATGTCGACGACAGCAATTGGTGCGCTTTTCGACTCGTATCAGTCTACGCACCACCTTTAACAGGTTGGGCGGATTTCTTTCAACGTCTAGAAGTATTCTTGGGAACGTCTCGTCCCTTACTCTTAGTGGGGGATTGGAATGCTACCTTAGACACGCATGTAGACTACGTGGGCAGAAATAGGAATAGACGGGGATGCAAATGCCTCAGAGACCTGCTCAGACGCTTTCAACTGTCTGACAGGTACTGACTCGACCACCCGAATGCGCCAACGTGGACATGGAGCAACCGCATCGGGTCGTCGAGATCGTATCTAGATAGGATACTGTGTAGGATGTCCACAATTCTACATAGTCAGCTACACGGATCACAAACTTGTGACATGTACGCTAGACTTAGGTAAGACACATAGGCAGGGTGCCGGATACTGGAAACTAAACGCGTCTTTCCCATCGAGACAGGTTTTCAGAGACCGGATTAGCACACTAGTAAAGAGAGCTTTGACGGGAGCCATCATCAACAACAAATGGTGGTTTGCCCTCAAGAAAGCAGTAAAAGCAGAAGCGATTAGGTACAGCAAAGCACTAGCCATAGATAGAAACAGAGTAGAGGGTGAGCTAGTTAAGAAGCTAGAAGAGGCAATGAGAAGCAGCATCGCATCCGACATTTTGGCGGCGAGGTTGGCCCTCGACCAACACTTCAACGCCACACACGAAGGGTGTGTTGTCAGAGCTAGGATGCGTGCTCTAAGGAACGAAGGTGTTGGAGCCGCGCGAGTGGCTCGGGTGGAAGAGGCGCAACAGGGCAACAGAGCCACCATTCGGTCTCTGGTAGATGAACAGGGGCGCGAATTGCTCGAGCCAAGTAAAATGTGTGAGGCCTTTCAGCAGCATTTTTCCCGACTGTTCGGGATGAGTGGCGGGCGAGAACGTAAGGTGGACTTCAGTGCCTACCTACACAGCCTACCACGACTCTCGACAAAAGAGGCAAGGCGCTTCGAAGGTGCCATCACGGCATCGGAAGTTCAGGACGCGATGGCAGAATGCTCGAGCGACAAATCGGCGGGTTTGGATAGTCTACCCTACGAGCTTTACAGTTGTATGCCAAACTTGTTTGGAGACGTCTTGACAGCGGTGTACTGCAATTGGCAGCAAAATGGGAGCATTCCTGGTTTTGTGAGCCGAGGAGCCGTAACACTGCTGAAGAAAGATCTAAACAAGGGGGATGTAATAGATAACTTTAGGCCCATCACTCTGCTTAATGCAGACTTGAAAATTTTGGCCAAGGTGTTAGCCAAGAGGTTGGCGCTTGTCATCGAGAAACTGGTCGACAAGGCGCAAACGTGCGCCGTTCCGGGCCGGAGCATCCATGACAACCTCCACCTGATGCGCTACATCATAGACAGGGTAGTTAAGGAACCTGGCATGGGTGGGGCGCTGATCAGTTTGGATCAATCTAAAGCTTTCGATAGGGTAGACCATCGATACTTGGAGGCTGTCCTCAGAGCAGCTGGTTTCGGTCCCGTCTTCCGCGGCTGGATAACCGCTTTGTACAGAAGCATCCGTTCGGTTATTCCGTAAATGGACATCTATCGAGACCTTTCGACATTGCACGTTCGGTCCATCAGGGATGCCCCCTCTCGTCGCTTCTCTACGTATTGACTCTCGAGCCATTATTGCGGAAGCTGGCAACTCTGAGGGGCATCCCGCGAAAATTGGGATGCGGGACGGGCGTGTCTGCATACGCGGACGACGTCACCGTCATAGTGTCTAGCCACGAGCACATCGAGCTGGTCGGCGAGACACTGAAAGATTACGAAGCGGTGACAGGAGCGAAAATCAACCGGGAAAAATCAGTGGTTTTGCGACTCGGCACCTGGAGAAGCAATCCCATGCCGTCCACCAGAGCCTCCATCGTGGGACGCTGGACCGACGGTCCGGTCGAGTTGCTCGGAGTCTGGTTTGGTCCGGACCGACAAATGGAGAAAAACTGGAACGAGATAACGAGTAGGGTGGTCACTCTCGCTCGGCAATGGGCCGAGAGGAAACTGTCCCTAAACGGTCGGGTGGAGATGGCGAACTCGTACATCACGTCCGTCATCTACTACCGCCTGACCGTCGTGCCTTGTCCCGACCCTACCATCACCAAACTAGAACGCATTCTTTTTCGCTTCTTGTGGAAAGGATGCGGCCCGATGGTCAGGCGATCCATTTGCTGTCAACACCCGTTTTAAAGGAGGACTGGGCATGCCGTGGTTGATGATGCGTAGACACGCGCTGAGACTGCGACACCTCAGGCTCTACGTAGACGACGGTGAACAGGTGTGGTCGCCGTTTGTGAGGCACGCTTTCCCGCAGCTCGTCTCCATGACCAAACTGCAGTCGTGGATCAAAAAGAGGCCGAGGAAGGTCGAATGGCACCGCGAGTGTCGCGTTGTTCTCAAGCAACTATGCCGCCCCGGGTTGGCCTTGAGTGACTTCAACACAACCAAAGCATTCTATAGGGGATTAGAGGAGGGGAGGTACGACGACGAGCTCGGGGCGAACCTGGACGTCGACGAGGAATACCTGACCCGCCTGTTCAAGACGATTTTTCGGGCCAGGGCCCATGGACAACTTCCAGAGATCCCTGGCCTGGCAGTGCTACCGAGAAGCGCTACCCGTCGGGATAAGCTCTACAGACACGGCTCGAGAAACACGCGGCCGACCTGCCCGAGATGCGGTCAGATCGACGAAACCGTTCTGCACTTACTCGTGCGGTGTCCAATAATTTCCGACCTTACGTCGAACGACTGCTGTCACGTGTGAGACGAGTCGGTTTATCAGCCGAGTCTATCGTCAATATTGTCACGCCTCCTTCCTTCAAACGGGAGGGAAGAGCTATTTTCATCATCCTTGTGGCTATGGCGAAAGAATTATCTGGTGGACGCGTCTAAAAGGATTGGAGACAAACACTTTCCTCTCTGGTCAATCTCTCAACAACTTCTTCAAGTATCACTTGAAAAGGAAAGTGAGAGAAGAGAGGCAAGTTTTGTCTAGCGAATGTTTCAAAATATGATGAGCGAATGTAAGCAAGGATGGCAAGTATGAATGACGAAGCCACCTTCAGAATAATCCTATGAACCCGGAAAATTTAAAACAGAAGGTTACCAACTTGCAAACAAATGTGCTAACATGTAACAATATTGACCGAGGTTACCGTAATCTTTTCCGTAGGCTTTTCTTCCCACGGATAAACCATATCTGCTTCCCCCTTTACACTTTACATCATGACACTGTGATACACGATCCCTATTGATCGTTTTTTTCTTTTGTTTCTTTTTCTATTTTTTCTTTCCCTTTTACGATCCAGTGTTTCTACAGTTGGATGCCCTTCCTAATGCCAACCAGTCTGTGAGAGTAGTGAGTGATTTTTTCGTGCCGCCTGCACAGGTGCCAGGGGGGGGGGCTGGCATCGGCCACGATCGGTTGGTGCTTTTGACGTGCCACCGGCACAGAAGCCAGTCAAGGCGGTGCTGTAATCGGCCACGTTCGGATGGTGCTTTTTACGTGCTGAAAGAAGGCAACAGAAAGTAACAACCACACTCTTACCCGCGCGTAGAGCGGGTCACCTTAAGCTAGTATATATATATATATATATAATATATATATATATAGATAGATAGATAGATAGATAGATAGATAGATAGATAGATATGTTTCTTTATTAGCCTGTGTGGCTAATAAAGAAACATATCCATCTATCTATCTATCTATCTATCTATCTATCTATCTATCTATCTATCTATCTATCTATCTATCTATCTATCTATCTATATATATATATATATATATATATATATATACTAGCTTAAGGTGACCCGCTCTACGCGCGGGTAAGAGTGTGGTTGTTACTTTCTGTTGCCTTCTTTCAGCACGTAAAAAGCACCATCCGAACGTGGCCGATTACAGCACCGCCTTGACTGGCTTCTGTGCCGGTGGCACGTCAAAAGCACCAACCGATCGTGGCCGATGCCAGCCCCCCCCCCCCCGGCACCTGTGCAGGCGGCACGAAAAAAATCACCCACTACACTCACAGAGTGGTTGGCATTAGGAAGGGCATCCAACTGTAGAAACACTGCCAGATCAGACTGGAGCCTGGTGCAGCCTCCTGGCTTCCCAGACCCCAGTCAAACTGTCCAACCCGTGCTAGCACGGAAAACGGACGTTAAACGATGATGATGATGATGATTTTCCCTCTTTGTTTCTCTCTCCTTTCTCTCTCACTTTTCCACTCTCTTACTTTTCTTTTCTCTCGGACTCTCCCTCGCTTTCTCTTACTCTCTATCTTTATCTATCTCTCTCCCATTTATAAACAACAAAAGATCTTGAGTAAGTTGAGAAATAAAATATTTTGAAAGATCAATCATAAATATCAGGCAGTGACAACGGAAAGGCAGACAGCAAAACACTAACATTTAAAAGGGATAGACGAACTTGCGAGCTGAATAAAAATAATAAAATATTGGAAACCAAATTTTGAAGGGATAGAATCTGAGGATAGTAGAGTCACCATGGCTGGCATTTCTTAACTACAGACAGTAACGTAAAATTTTGAACTTGATGTAAAAGAAAATTCCTAAACACCAAGTTTTGAAGTGATTCTTTCTCACGACAGTAGACTCACCATGGCAAGCATTCAAAACTTCTTCATCATGGACGGCAACACATTGACGATTAAAAGGCTGGCGCAAATTTTTTAGCTTGATGTAACAGAGAATTCCTAAACACCGGCTCCTTTAAATTTTAATCCCCTTCCAGCCCCATTTAGACCCCTTTTCACATTTTGGTTAATATAACCTGATTTCATTAGATTCTCTTACTTTTCTTTTCTCTCGGACTCTCCCTCGCTTTCTCTTACTCTCTATCTTTATCTATCTCTCTCCCATTTATAAACAACAAAAGATCTTGAGTAAGTTGAGAAATAAAATATTTTGAAAGATCAATCATAAATATCAGGCAGTGACAACGGAAAGGCAGACAGCAAAACACTAACATTTAAAAGGGATAGACGAACTTGCGAGCTGAATAAAAATAATAAAATATTGGAAACCAAATTTTGAAGGGATAGAATCTGAGGATAGTAGAGTCACCATGGCTGGCATTTCTTAACTACAGACAGTAACGTAAAATTTTGAACTTGATGTAAAAGAAAATTCCTAAACACCAAGTTTTGAAGTGATTCTTTCTCACGACAGTAGACTCACCATGGCAAGCATTCAAAACTTCTTCATCATGGACGGCAACACATTGACGATTAAAAGGCTGGCGCAAATTTTTTAGCTTGATGTAACAGAGAATTCCTAAACACCGGCTCCTTTAAATTTTAATCCCCTTCCAGCCCCATTTAGACCCCTTTTCACATTTTGGTTAATATAACCTGATTTCATTAGGGTCTACTGGGGCCACATTTTATAAGATGAGGAATTTTGTCCTAGAGGTCACGCCTTTCATTTGAGGGAAAAAATAGTTGTCATGCAAACTTGCCAGCACTTTTAACATAGGTGTGCATATTTTCAGCTCAACCGACCACATAATGCACACATTATATATATATATATATATAAATTTAAAAATAAGGATAAAATCTTTATAAGAAATTATCAGTAGTTAGCGTAAAAAACCTCGTAAGAGAAAAAATCTGTAAATTTTTTCAACTTTGAAAATATTTATTTATATTATATAGAGGGTACTATTATTCATAGGTACCGCACGCTAGGAGGGACTTTTGCAGTCAAAACTACTAAAATAAACAAATCGTACCGAATGCAAAACTTCAAAGCAAGTCATTTAAAAACAGAATTTAGTTACATATCACCTGCGATTTCGCAATCAATGCAGAATATGCATTCTATGCTCTTCAGTGCAACGAAGTCAAGACATATAAGAAAAAACACATTACATACCCGACAACCAACTGTAGAATTCGCCGCAGCATGTACGAATGTTTATCTTTACATATCTATGAAAATGGCGGGCTTTTTCGCAATGTATTTCGGTAACAAACTTGCCTACTCGGAACAAAAATTCAGTATTGAACTATTCCGGTGAAAAATATAAATTTAAAAGTAAGGATAAAATCTTTATAAGAAATTATCAGTAGTTAGCGTCAAAAACCTCGTAAGAGAAAAAATTTGTAAATTTTTTCAACTTTGAAAATATTTATTTATATTATATAGAGGGTACTATTATTCATAGGTACCGCACGCTAGGAGGGACTTTTGCAGTCAAAACAATATAAATATTTTTCACCGGAATAGTTCAATACTGAATTTTTGTTCCGAATAGGCAAGTTGTTACCGAAATGCATTGCGAAAAAGCCCACCATTTTCATAGATATGTAAAGATAAACATTCGTACATGCTGCGGCGAATTCCACGGTTGGTTGTCGGATATGTAATGTTGTGTTTTTTCTTATATGTCTTGACTTCGTTGCACTGAAGAGCATAGAATGCATATTCTGCATTGATTGCGAAATCACAGGTGATATGTAACTAAATTCTGTTTTTAAATGACTTGCTTTGAAGTTTTGCATTCGGTACAATTTATTTTAGTACTTTTGACTGCAAAAGTCCCTCCTAGCGTGCGGTACCTATGAATAATAGTACCCTCTATATAATATATATATATATATATATTATATATATATATATATATATATATATATATATATATATATATATATGTATATATATATATATATATGTATGTATGTGTGTTGTGTGTGTGTGTGTGCACGCATTATATATACAAATGTATACAAATTATATATATATGTATAAATTAAATTAGAGATAAAACCACTAATAGGCAAATCAAACAGTGAAAAACATAAAAATAAAAATATAATATACAAAATATATAAAATATAAAATTGAAAAATTAAAATTTTTAAAATTTAAAATTAAAATTATTAATTTATATTTATGATTTTTTTTAAAATATATATAACTATCAAAAAGTATTAAAATGTTTAATATACATAAATACAGATATATACACTTTGTATATATACATTATATATACATATTTATATATAGAACACACACACACATACACACATATATAAATTAACCCAATAAATATCTGATTCATAATATTTGTTCTCATGATTGCGTGGTGGTTGTGGCGATGATAATTCTCTCCATGAATGCAGACAGACGTAGAGAGAGAGAGAGTGTGTGTGTGAAAGCGCTGTGGAAGGCGGGGAGGAGGGGGAGATATAGAACGCCGTGACACAACGTTATAAAGAGAAAGTGAAGGGGAGTTAGACGCTGTTAGACGACGTTATATATAGAAAGTGATGGGAAGGGAGGAAAGAGAATGAGTGACGGAGGAAGACAGATACATAAAAGAATGAGAATAGACTTGTCAAAGTGCGTTGTTGGCCCTAGCAACGACATCTTTTAAGATAGGGATTTCTAACTTAGCCCACTGGCATCCTCACATCATTTTACATGTCCCTGTAAATTTTGGAGTCAATCCGACGGGATCTAGTGGCCTTTAACTCGTTCTCAGTGCCAAAACCAGACAAACAAATAAACTTTTCGCATTTCAGTTTTATAAATAGAGATATATAATATAGGTGCAGGCACACTAGTGTGATCAAGAAGTTTATTTTCCAAATGTGTGGCTACAGTTTCACTTCCACTGCATGGATCCCTACTATAGCTCGTGTTGAACAAAGCCTTCTGAGTGGATTTATGTTTACCCTTGTCTTGACAGTCATGAGATGATTGTAAATGGTCATTACCATCATATAAGCAAAATTGTTTGCTTCTAGTCTTCTGTGAAAAACATTTCCAGTAATGTGGAAATATTATCTTTCTTGGAAACAGTTGAGGGTTGGCAACAAGAAGAGCATTTGCCTCAAGAATGGAAAAGTGGATGTTAAATGATGATGACAATATATATGTAAAATTATATGTAAATATATCATTACCATCATCATTTTAATGCCTACTTTTCCATTCTTGCATGGGTCATATGAGAGTACTTTGAGGTAGAGATTTTTGCTGCTGGATACTTTCTGTATAATGAATAGAGATATGTTTCATGCAAAGAACATACAACACCAAGTGAAAAAGCTATTTGTTAACAACACATAGAATAACATTTCAACACATAGCAAGATGACTGTACATGTATAGTTTACAAATCATCAAATGCGTGCAATATGAATTCAGTTACAAAAACATACAAACAAGTATGCGTGTGTGCATATATATATATATATTATATATATATATATATATATTATATATATATATATATATATATATATATATTTATCTATACAATATGTTACATTACTCGGTAGTCAAGATAAAACTCTGAGTTTCAGATGCCGAAGTGGAAATCCACAACACCATCTCTTCGGTTATCTGGCTATTTGAAAACGTTATGAAAAAATACCGTTAAAAATGAAGGGAAATTACTCTGTTATAACTCTGCTTTGCCTGTGTACTTATACATCGCTCGCATTTTTCGTCATAAAAATTATATAAAAATACATAAAAATATATAAAAATATATATTTTTATATATTTTTATATATTTTTATGTATTTTTATATAATTTTTATGACGAAAAATGCGAGCGATGTATAAGTACACAGGCAAAGCAGAGTTATAACAGAGTAATTTCCCTTCATTTTTAACGGTATTTTTTCATAACGTTTTCAAATAGCCAGATAACCGAAGAGATGGTGTTGTGGATTTCCACTTCGGCATCTGAAACTCAGAGTTTTATCTTGACTACCGAGTAATGTAACATATTGTATAGATAAATTTCCTCTATTTACATAATATTGAGGTCTCTTTCTTTCTTTTGTTATCTTACCGTTTTATCAATATATATATATTTATATATTTAAAGTGGATATACTTTAAGAATGCTATAATACTGTGGTATTCATTATGCAAAAGCATATATTATATACATTTAGTGCTAAAAAGCACAAAAATATATGGAGTGGGCATAAAATTTCCAGTATCAAGAGTTCCACTGATGGTGCTGGACATTTTTTCCCCAATTGATATTTCTGTGCGTTTTTCCACTACATTTCTATAGAAAATACTTTCTCAAGATAAATATAGCAGTATTGTGATATTCTTAAAACATATCTACATTAAGTAGGATATAAAGATTGCAACTCAGTATCTATATAGTTTCCACTGGTAGTAACACATGCACACATGTACACACACACACACACGAATATGTAAGTATATGTATATTTATACATTATATATATATATATATATATATATAATATATATATATATATATATATATATATATAAGAATACAGTGTACATTCAAACACATAAGCGATACTCAGGAAATAGGATATCTGACTCACGAGAAAGAGCAGTTAAACTCCAAGCTACTAATTGTTGTAATTCCGAAAGTGATTGAAAAATAAAAACTTTTACCTTAATCCTAGACCCTGGCAAGGTTTCTGCAGACTTGAATACAAATTGAAATAAAAATAATTTCAATCTATATCTGGCGCTGCTTCTTCAGTAGGTTGCCAGGACTGAACACATAGACACGGAACGATAAATGATCAGCCACGCGTCTATATGCTCTAATTTTTCGAATCCACTGTGCAAATGCGGAACTCAACCGGCAGTAAATAAATAAATTACTGATTTCTTCCAAAATTAGCTAAAAAAAACATTAGTATAGTATAGTCCATAGTATATATAGTCCGTAGACTAGACATTATTCAGAGAAGAATACAGTGTACATTCAAACACATAAGAGATACCCGATGGATTCGAAAAATTAGAGCATATAGACGCGTGGCTGATCATTTATCGCTCCGTGTCTATGTGATCAGTCCTGGCAACCTACTGAAGAAGCAGCGCCAGATATAGATTGAAATTATTTTATTTCAATCTGTATTTATATCTGCAGAAACCTTGCCAGAGTCTAGGATAATTAAGGTAAAAGTTTTTATTTTTCAATCACTTTCGGAATTACAACAATTAGTGGCTTGGAGTTTAACTGCTCTTTCTCGTGAGTCAGATATCCTATTTTCTGGGTATCTCTCATGTGTTTGAATGTACACTGTATTCTTCTCTGAATAATGTATAGTTTATGGACTAAATTTTTTCCTTCTCGCTAGACCACTGGTAGCTAAGAAATTTTTCGATAAATATTCTTGCTACCCTAAGATTTTAATATATATATATATATATATATATATATATATATATATATATATATATATAAAACTGGCTCTTGTCAAATCGTCTCACCCATGCTAGCATGGAAGGTGGACGTTAAACGATGATGATGATACATATAAATGCACACACATACAAACATGTATATATGCACACACAAACACACACATATATATTTATATACATTGTGTGTGTGTATATATATATATATATATATATATATATATATATATATATATATGCATATATATATATATAGTAATGGATGCTCTCCTGTAGGCTCAGGCATTTGCTCCCCAACCAAATGGCTCTAGGTTCAGTCCCACTGTGTGGAACCTTGGGCAACTGTCTTCTACTATGTGAGCTGACCAAAGCATAGTGAGTGAATCTGGTAGAAACTGAAAGAAGCCTGTTAGATATGTGTGTGTGTGCGTGTGTGTGTACAGTAACTTTCTTCCAGTTTTCATCTGTGAAATCTACTCAAAAGGCTTTGATCATTTCAGGGTTATAGTAGAAGACACATAGCCAAGGTGCCAAGCTGTGGAACTGAATCCAAAATTACATGGTTGAAAAGCTTGCTTCTCAACTACAGTGCACAAAAAGATAACAACATGGAAAGGAAAGTTTTAACAAACATTATTTTAGCTTAATGCTTAAAAAGAAAGAAAAGTGTCTTGAAGTTTTGGATGCTATTCCTTCATCAGAAAAAATAAAAGAATAAGGAAAAAGATGTAAGAAAAAAATTAGGTTAGGGCCCAGGTAGGAAGACAGTTTGTAGAGGAATTAGGAAGGGTGAAGGTAGGTAGTGTGTGTATGTATAGGAGAGTATCTGTACATAGAGATGAGCACGGGAGTGTGTGTTTGTTTCTTGAGGGAAGGAGGTGTGTGGAGATATGCAAGTATGTGATGTAGTGGTGTAGGATAGTGGGCGTACATAAGATGGAGTGTAGGTGTAATTGTAATGTATATGTGAGAGAAAGGCATGGAGGGAAGGAAGATGTGGTAGGCCATGCATATGTGATGTGAAAGGGAAGGTAAGAAAAATGTAGTATTTAAGAAAAAACACTGAAACACTGATGAAAAAACTGTCCAAATAGTGAAAAAAGATATTAAAAATAGTAAAGTGAAAACACTGGTGAAAAAAATAGTATGTTACACAGAAGGCGAGAGTCCTAAGATGGTGAAGGGGATAAATTCAGTGGATAATGCCAGAGGTAAAATAGACAGTGAAGAAATGGAAGTGGACTGAATTAACATGCTTTGGTAGTAGAAGTGAATTGGTGTCATTGGTTGACATGTTATAATGGCAGTAGTGCATGGAGAGCGATGCAAGAAGAGATAAGGAAATTGAAAAGTAAGTGCATGTATGCATATGAGTGCGTGTGTACATGTATGTATATTAGTGCATGTGTATTTTTGAGGGAAGTAGTAAAGTGAAGCAGTTATGGACATGCTATGTGTTGGGGTGTTCAGAAAGTAGTTATGTTTTTTCACCACTATGAAATAGGAATCAACCAATTATGTCAGAGCCAACATCGAATGGGCGGGAACTGTCTAGAAATAGTATCATCTTTTCTATCCAACAGTGTGTCATTCACAGTTATTTTGTTAATTAACTCCATGCATGAAATAACATATTTGCCATTGCTTACTGTATAATTTTGAAGGGAAAGTGCCACTACAGAAGCAATGAAAATCTTTTGTGAAGTGTATTTGGATGCAGTGAAAGCTCATACATGTCAGTTGTGGTTTAAAAGGTTTGAAGATGGTGATTGTGACATAGCTAACAAGCTTCACTCTGGAAGATAACCTACTCTGAATGGCAACCAGATTCACGTCAAAGCACCAGAAATTTAGTGCAAAAATTTCATGTGTCATATTCAACTATTCACGAGCATCTCAAGCAAATTGGGGAAACATGCAAAGAGAGAATTTGTGTTCCACATTAGCTTGCACTTGAGAATCAATGTTCTACCATCTACGGCAGTTTTCTAACTAGGAATAATGACCTGTCATTTCTGCAGCACATTGTTACAGATGATAATGTGTTTTGCATCACAACAGAAAACGAAAAAGGCAATGATTATCACGTAATAAGAGGCCAGTGCCAACACCAAAACCAGAATTCTATCCACAAAAATCCTTGCTCTATGTTTGCTGGAACATGAAAGATATCATCCATTATGAGTTACTGGAATATGGAAGGACCACGAATGATGTCTATTGCCAACAACTTGACCGTGTAAATGAAAAATTACATTAAAAGTAGCCACCTTTGGTAAACAGCATGACAATGCACGGCCACACTCTTCAAAACAAACCCAAGAAAAGATATGATTATCTATTGCAATCACAAAAACATTTTATAAGAGTCAAAACATTCAGAAACAGAGATTAAAGTTGAAAATAGTCTTTCAGACTTTTTTATATGTAAAGAAATAGGTTTCTTTGAATGTGGCATAGAGAAGTTACTTTCCCGTTCGGCTACAATCATTGAAAAAGATGGTAATTTCATTCTTGATTAAAATTATTCAGATAAATGTAGTTTGCATTTGTTTTTATAACCTTTCTGGTAAAACATATTTACTTTCTGAACACCCAAATAGTTCCACTAGGTCTAGATAATTTTCGATATAAACTCATTGTACTGCTTGAAATTTAACAGGTCTATGTTGAAATCCTTACAAAAGGGATTAAAGCAAGTCATTTTATGAATTGTTTTCGCTAACAATCAATATCTATATTTCTGAAATGCGAAAAGTTTGTTTGTCTGGTTTTGGAATTGGAACGGGTTAAAGACCACTAGATCCCGTCGGATTGACTCCAAAATTTACAGGAACATGTAAAATGAGGTGAGATGTAAGTGGGCTAGGTTAGAAATCCCTATCTTAAAAGGTGTGGTTACTAGGGCAAAAAACGCACACTTTGACAAGTCTTTTTTCGTTACTCTCATTCTCTTATCTGCCTGTCTTCCTCCAGCTCTCTCTCTCTCTATCTCCTCCCTTTCCTTCCATTTCTCTCTATAACGACGTGTGACAGATCAACTATCTTTCCCCCGCCGCCTTCGCCAGCGCTCTCACTCTTTCTCTCACATCTCCTCTCTCTGTCTCTCTCTCTATCTATCTCTCTCTACGTCTGTCTGCATTCATAGAGAGAATTATTATCGCCACCACCACCACCACCACACAATCATGAGAACAAATATTTGTTCTCATGATTGTGTGGTGGTGGTGATATTTATTGGGTTAATTTATATATGTGTTCTATATATAAATATGTATAAATACAAAGTGTATATATCTGTATTTATATATATATATCATTTGTATATATAATGCATACACACACACACACACGTATATATATATATATATATATATAATATATATATATATATATATATACTGCGTATATATGTACATATATGTATTTAATGCGTATATATATATATATATATATATACAATATATATAAATATATATATATATGTGTGTGTGTGTGTGTGCATTATGTACTCGGTTGAGCTGAAAATATGCACACCTATGTTAAAAGCGCTGGCAACTGTTTTTTCCTCAAATGAAAGGCGTGACCTCTAGGACAAAATTCCTCATCTTATAAAATGTGGCCCGAGTAGACCCGAATGAAATTGGGTTATATTAACCAAAAGGTGAAAAGGGGTCTAAATGGGGCTGGAATGGGATTAAAATTTACGGGAGAGGGTGTTTAGGAATTCTCTGTTACAGCAAACTAAAGAATTTGTGCCAGCCTTTAAATCGTCAATGTGTTGCCGTCCATGATGAAGAAGTTTTGAATGCTTGCCATGGTGAGTCTATTGTCGTGAGAAAGAATCACTTCAAAACTTATTGTATAGGAATTTTCTTTTACCTCAAGTTCAAAATTTTACTCCAGCCGTTAAACTGCCACTACGTTGCTATCCGTCGTTAAGAAATGCCAGCCATGGTGACTCTACTATCCTCAGATTCTATCCCTTCAAACTTTGGTTTCCAATATTTTTTTTATTTTTATTCAGCTCGCAAGTTCGTCTGCCCCTTTTAATTGTTAGTATTTTGCTGTCTGCCTTGAAGCAGACCTTTCCGTTGTCACTTCCTGATATTTATGATTGATCTTTCAAAATATTTTATTTCTCAACTTACTCAACATCTTTTGTTGTTTATAAATGGGAGAAAGATACACAGAGAAAGATAGAGAGTAAGAGAAAGCGAGGACGAGACGGAGAGAAAGGAAGAGTAAGAGAGTGGAAAGTGAGAGAGAAAGGAGAGAGAAAAAGAGGGAGAATGTGGTGATACACAACAGAAAGGAAGCAACAGAAAGTAACAACCACACTCTTACCCGCGCTTAGAGCGGGTCACCGTAAGCTAGTCTCTATATTATAATTCTGAAATGCAAACAGTTTGTTTGTCTGGTTTTGGCATTGAGAACGGGTTAAAGGCTACTAGATCCCGTCGGATCGACTCCAAAATTTACAGGGACATGTAAAATGAGGTGAGGGTGTCAGTGGGCTAGGTTAGAAACCCCTATCTTAAATAGGTGTGGTTACTAGGGCAAAAAACGCACACTTTGACAAGTCTTCTCTCATTCTCTTATCTGCATGTCTTCCTCTGTCTCTCTCTGTTTCATCCCTTCCCATCACTTTCTCTCTATAAGGACGTTTGCCAGATACTACTATCTTTCCCGCCGCCATCGCCAGCGCTGTCACTCTTTCCCTCACCGCCTCCCCCTCTCTCTGTATGTCTGTCTGCATTCATAGAGAGTTTTAATATCGCCACCACCACAACACAATCATGAGAACAAATATTATGAATCAGATATTTATTGGGTTAATTTATATATGTGTGTGTGTATCTATATATAAATATGTATATATAATATATATATATACAAAGTGTATATATCTGTATTTATATATATATAATTTGTATACATTTGTATATATAATGCGTACACACACATATAATACGTATATATGTACATATATATTTAATGCGTATATATATATATATATTATATATATATATATATTCATATATATATATTATATATATATATAGATATATATATATATATATATATTCATATATATATATATAATATATATATATATATATATATATTCATATATATATATATATATATATATATATATATATATATATATATATATATATTATGTGTGCATTATGTGGTCGGTTGAGCTGAAAATATGCACACCTATGTTAAAAGTGCTGGCGAGTTTGCATGGCAACTATTTTTTCCTCAAATGAAAGACGTGACCTCTAGGACAAAATTCCTCATCTTATAAAATGTGGCCCGATTACACCCGTATGAAATCGGCTTATATTAACCAAACAAATAAAACAATGAAAAACTATACCATTTAATCCCAAGTAAGGTCGGGTATCTCTGTAAGTCTACTACATATTTGTGAAAAGGGCAGACTTTGTCTCACAGGCAAAAGTGTTAGCAAATATGGTAGGATTCAGTTGAAAATTTGCACACCTATGTTAAAAGCCCTGGCGAGTTTGCATGACAACTTTGAGTTTGCTCAATTGAAAGGTGTGGCCTCTAGGGCAAAATTCCTCTCTTTTAAAGTGTGGCCCGCGTAGACTCGAATGAAATTGAGTTATAATACCGAAACAAATAAACAATGATAAACTTTTTAATCCCGAGCAAGACCGGGTTTCTCTGCTATCTATATATATAAAAGAGGCTTTGGGTCAAAATTGTGTGCACGTTTTGCTACGTCAGAGATTGGCGGCCACACCAGTGGTCAGATCGAGCTGAAAATTGACACAGGCATAGAAGGCGTGATGAGTTGAGTAGGTTAAAACTCACCATCTGGAAAGATGCGGTTGCCATGCTGAGAAGATTCAAGGGCGCTAAGCCCTTCCAGATTGGCGTGATTGGCATTCAATCCTATCTATAAAATGAAGGAGGCGAACGTAGACACAGATTGGATTTTTATGTAAAAAGGGGTCTAAATGGGGCTGGAAGGGGATTCAAATTTACGGGAAGGGGTAACTTGAGGGGGGGAATTGATTGGGAGACGTTTTGTGGTGCTACAGTGGTTGGTTTGGTGTGAAAACTGGGATTTTATTGATTTTGGGGGACACTTGGTCGTCTAGATCGGACACCTTTTGCCCGATTTCAATCAAATTTTCAACATGGTAAAGTGGAAGCGGTTTTGTAATTTAAAAGCGGAAATCTAATTTTTTTTTATAAATGGCAGAGAGATAGATAGAAAAAGATAAAGAGTTAGAGAAAGTGAGGGAAAGTCCAAGAGAAAGGAAGAGTAAGAGAGTGGGAAAGTGAGAGAGAAAGGAGAGAGAAACAAAGAGGGAGAATGTGGCGATAAGAAACAGAAAGGAAGCAACAGAAAGTAACAACCACAACCTCACCCGCGCGTAGAGCGGGTCACCTTAAATCCTTAAATATTTCAAAAATTAAATTTAGTTGATAAATGTATGTATGTACATATGTATGTGTGTGTGCGTGCGTGCATGTGTGTGTGTGTGTGTGTGTGTGTGTGTGTGTGTGTGTGGTGTGTGTGTGTGTGTGTGTGTGTGTTGCTTACTAATACATTTTTCTAGTTTTTTTTTTTCCTATACAGATTTCTTTTGTAGTACATTCAATCACATTCTCAACAGCTGTTGTCATGTTTCATACCGCTTGATATTAAAGCTTTTATTGACAAATAAAATTCTTGTTTTCTCTCTTCGTTCAAGTCAGTTTATATCTATTCAACTCACTGTCTATGTTCTACTCAAGTTGATCCAAGTCTCTAATATAGATATTATATTCAATAGTTTGACATATTGGCTTCAGCTGTTAAATAAAATTAATATTTTATGATCTATCTTGTCCTTCATCTTATTGTCTATATTATTAAAAAAATTTCTTCTGATCAATATCATTTTCCATATTGATTTAGAAACAATATATTCTAAAGCTTTTCAATCCCATTTTTCCTATTCTATATTTTTGTTGTCATCCATCATATCAAAATTTCAAAACATTTTCTTTTTTCTTACAAACACGAAAGGAAAATTGAATATAATAATGATTTCTTTTAACTTAGTATAAGTCCAATGTAATTTCCTCTATGCAGACAGTCAAATAAGCTTAGAGGTCACTTAATCGAACATATCAGGGGCTCCTCTTCTTGCTGCTTTTTTCATGGCTGATTCTTCTAATGATCGAAGCACAGCTTCTGTCTCAGTACTTGTATACCAAGAGGGTGGCTCAGTGCACTTCATTTCTGTTGTTTTCCTTTCGCCGCTGATGCTTCTCAACTTGTTTGTTTCTGTAGCTGCTCTCCAGCAAAGCAGTTCCTTCCTTCACCACAGTACTCCATGTTGTTCTGTCCTCAGCTCTCTCTCTTCCCAGGTGCTGATATCCACCTCACACTTGGAGAAACTAGTTTTGCAAGTGTCCTTATACCTCAGTTTTGGTCTTCCTCGTAGTCTCTTGCCCTGGGCCAGTTCTCCATAGAGCGGTTGCTTTGGGATTCGATGGTCATCCATTCTCCTGACATGCTACAGCCACCTCAGTTTTCTCATACTGTCATGCTGTCATGCTTTGAAAATTTGCTTGCGCCAGCACTTCAACATTGGTGACCGTGTCGCACCATGTTAGGCCTAAGATCTTGTGGAGGCATCTGAGATGGAAAATGCCAAGGCACCTTTCCTGTCTGCTGTACAAGGTCCATGTTTCAGATTCATAGATCTGAAGTCCAATATATTAAGAAATATATACACTTAAGTCAATAGATTTATTCACCTTGATCAAAGATTAAATTTTGTAGAATTTCAATTTATACATAACTTACTTAACAAAGAAAGAGGAGTAACAAGGGTGGAAAAAGGTTTAGAAGAGGAAGATAAAGAGAAAAATAAAGTAGGTGGCTAATAGGAGAAAATTTGAAAGGAAAATCAGGTCAAGTAATATCAAGTGGCTATACTTCTATGTGCTTCTAGTTAGGTGAAGGTGATGTTTCCCCAGTTGCATAATAGATAGTTTTCAAAGTGCCAGCATTTCACGAATATCCCTCATTTAACGTATAGTCTTTTGAGAATTCTTCCTGTTTGGTAAAGTTTAAATCATATGATTTTTTTTATTTAGTACTATACTTTTAATTGCCACATGTCATTAGCCAATTATTAATGATCTTTTTATCCTACTGTTTAAGGAAGATTGTATGATTATGGTTTACAACTTCCTTATAATGACTAATTTTTATGCATTTCTATTAGGTTCTATTAGGTTCAAGTCTATAGAAGTGATATCTGCCTCATAAATTTTCCATGTCTATGGTCAGGATAAACACGTTAACGTTGGGAGTCTCTGGCGATAATGGATGCTGCATGGAGCAAAACGAGTGTTGATTCATATATTGTGGCACATCTTTTTCCCTTGTGGGGATGAGGAGTGGAATGTGTAGGTAATCTTTATTTTGAATCTACTAGCTATAAGGCTTTATAAATTGCATTGAAAACTGAAAGAAGCCCGTCATATGTGTGTGTATGTGTATGTTTGTGTGTGTCTGTGTTTGTGTTTGTCCCCCCACTATCGCTTGACAACCGATGTTGATGTGTTTACGTCCCCGTAACTTAGCAGTCCAGCAAAAGAGACCGAGAGGATAAGTATTAGGCTTACAAAGAGGTCGATTTGTTCGACTAAAGGCGGTGCTCCAGCATGGACACAGTCAAATGACTGGAACAAATAAAAAGAAAAGAATAAAAAAGAATGTATGTATATTCAAAAATGAATAAGAAGCACCACTAGTGTTGTAAACATTATTGAACACGTATACTCAATGTATGCGCAATACTTGTTTGCTATTTGAGAGAGCTCACTCTCTCAAAGTCACAGGTGTTAAAACGCAAAGTTTTCTGAACTCATCTGACATAAAACTGTCCACCACAACAAGGTAATATGAACCCTTGAGCGGACCTGCATAATCAAACTGCAGTCTGGCCCATAGAACATCTGTTTTTAACCAAAGTTGTCATCTCGTGGTAGGCGCTTTTGCAGCTAAGGCACACCCTCTTCATGCTATCACTGATTCTTCAATGTCACGGTCCATTGTTGGCCAATATACATAACTACTCATTAACGATTTCATTCTCGAAATCCTAGGTGACCAATATGAAATTCCTTTAATAACAGCTTTTGTAGTGTGGCTGGCACTACGACTCTTTGTGCATACATCAACACATTGTCATACAATGAGAAATGGTTTACATTTGTGTTGCGCATATTTTTATCTCTTTTAGCCTTCGGTATTTCTTTCGTTGATTAAATGAATTTATCGTTTTCTAGTTCTAATTTTATGTCTTGTAAAGTAGCTGGCAGTTCATAAATGATGCCATACAAAGCATTTTAAATTTCATTTTCCACTTCCAAAGCAGAGGTCATGGTATCTTTAAATGTTTCCGCATTTTTTGAAATCAATCTTGATAGACAATCAGCATAACTTAATTTCTTGGATGGTATATACTCCATCTTGAAATCATAGTTTAATAATATCATACCCAAGCGTTGTAACCTATTAGCAGCATGGGTAGGGATCCTTTTTCTGGCCCAAATATTGATGATTATGGACGATAATCAGTCTGTAGATGAAAACATCTACCGTGTAAAAATCTGTGAAATTTTGTCACAGCAAAAATAATCACTAGAGGTTCTTTTTCGATTTGACTATAATTTTTCTCTGCTGATATCAGAGAACGTGAAGCATGTATCACCACCTTCATGTTACCATCTTTATATTTATGTAGCATTATTGCTCCTATACCTTACTCAGACGCGTCTGAAACTACAGCAATCTCTGCTGCAGGATTGAAATGTGCTAACGACAAATCAGATGTTAACATTTTTTTATTTCGTCAAACGCCTTCTGACAATTTCCATTTCATATCTTTTTCAGTAGATTATTCAGTGGAACTCTTACCTTATGCATAGGCGCAGGAGTGGCTGTGTGGTAAGTAGCTTGTTTACCAACCACATGGTTCCGGGTTCAGTCCCACTGCGTGGCACCTTGGGCAAGTGTCTTCTGCTATAGCCTCGGACCGACCAAAGCCTTTTGAGTGGATTTGGTAGACGGAAACTGAAAAGAAGCCCGTCGTATATATGTGTATATATATATATGCGTGTGTGTGTTTGTGTGTCTGTGTTTGTCCCCCTAGCATTGCTTGACAACCGATGCTGGTGTGTTTATGTCCCCGTTACTTAGCGGTTCGGCAAAAGAAACCGATAGAATAGGTACTGGGCTTACAAAAAGAATAAGTCCGGGGTCGAGTTGCTCGATTAAAGGCGGTGCTCCAGCATGGCCGCAGTCAAATGACTGAAACAAGTAAAAGAGTAAAAGAGTATGTATATTTGGAATATAATGTTGGTAATAATTTACTAGTCCTAAAAATGCTTGTAAAATCACTATGTTTGTCGGAGGAGACATATTCTTAATTGTATCTGCCCTCGATGGATCTGGTCAACGTTCATTTCTGTCAATGATTTGTCCTATATATATCTTATTTTCGGTAAGAAAAATTCAAACTTTTCTTCACTCAAAGTAAAGCCATAATCCCTACTTTTTTTTTTTTTTTTTTTTTAATACATATTTTACATGCTCGGCGTGTTGATACCTGGATTCACTTTTAATGAGTATATCATCCAGACATGGAACTGCGAATTTGCAGTCTGTTAACATTGCATCCATAATCTGTTGAGAAATCGCTAGTGCAACTTTTAAGCCAAATGGTAATCTGTTGTATTTATACAGTCCTTTATGTGCGTTAATTGTTAGGTATTTAGAGCATTCATCATCTACTCTAATTTGTTGGTACGCATCCGAGTAATCCAATTTAGTAAATATCTTGCCACCGTTTGATTTCGCAAAAATATCTTCCAGCGTAGGTAGCAGATAGTGGCACATTTTAAGAAATTCATTTAAACCGGTGGAAAATTAGCACACATACACTGATTTTTTTATTATTATTATTAACATACATAGTTGGTGATACTCATTGACTATATTCCACTTTTTGGATAACTCCAATTTTTTTCTAGTCTCTCTAATTCTGAGTTTATCTGTTCTAACACTGCAGACGGTACAGTTTGTTCTTGCTTGATATGGCATCTTCTTTTATTTGAAACCTTGCCTTCGTTTTAGTGCACAGATCTAATTTATTAGACAGAACTTCAGGAAAAATATTTTTAAATTCAGACTTATTTGTACTGAAGGAAAAAACCATTCACATTTTTACAGAAAAGATTTATGGGGAAATCCCATTTGTTAAATAATTCCATCCAGTTAGTTTCGAATAAATTTGTGGTATAATTTAACACAAAAACTTTAGCTTTTAAGTTTTTTTCATGAAATATACACCCTTAAAATATTTTTTTTTCCTGAAACACCATGGGCAATTTTCGAGGTTTCATTTAATCTGGGTCTCCTGATTTTTTTCCATGTATCTGTGTTTATTATCGAGATATCGCTGTCTGTATCCAATTGTAATTTTATGTTTGTGTTATTAATTTTTTCATACACAAAATTTCTTTGCGGTTTGTTCGTATTTTTTGTCACCGCTATGATTTTTTTCTGTTGAGCTGTTTTTTAGGTTCTGTCCTACAATGTGACTTTTTATGGCCTATTTTACATGGATTCATTTTAACATTTTTTCTTATTCGATACCGGTTGACACGCTCGAACATGAGAGCAATCTTTCTCTTAAATTTTATTTGCGTCATGTAGATTTATAATCCTTTGACATTCTTCTGCTACTGCCTGCAAAGTTAAATTTTAGTCCTGTTCTAATTTTGTTAATATCCGGGATTGTATATTTTCATCTTTGTTTATAGTAAGCCCTTGAACAAAAATTAAACACTTGAACATGTCTATGCTCAGCTTATTCAATTTAAATTTCTCACACACTGTTAACCACTCCGGCATAGGTGACGAAATCTTCATCATCTTTTTTTTACCAAATTTAAACATTGCCGTGAATATTGAATAGAGGACTTCTTTCACTGAAAATTTTCAATAAAATATTGTTTCATCGAAACAAGTCTCACTTGGTTTCTTTGCAGATATAATTACTATATATTTGTTTATGTTTGGCGGGGGATAACTTTCTTAAAAGTAGTCATACGTTTTTCTCGTCGGACCAACTTTTACACTCTTCTTTGAAGATTTCCACATATCTATGAAAATATGCAGAGAAGGTAAATCCTTCTTTTGGATTATAACTGAATTCTTCAATTGAGTTTGCTACATTGTCTGGCAAGTAAGAAGTATTTTCAGACTTCTTCAACATTAATTCCAGCAACTGTTGGTTTTGTTGTTGTTGCTGCTGTTGCTGTTGTTGTTGTTGAGCGTAGCAGTCTTCGTCCAGTGGGAGAAGTCCGAAACGTGGTCCTTTGCTATTCGTAAGACCCGCAGAAGAGAAAGCAGGTCAACCCCCGACACCGAGAGCATCGACGGATAGATGAATGCGCATCCAGGCTCAGCGTTTGTGTAGGAAGTCGGGGACAAGAAACAGGAAGAAAGAGTGAGAGAAAGTTGGAGCGAAAGAGTACAACAGGGGTCGCCACCACTCCCTGCCGGACCCTCGTGGAGCTTTAGGTGTTTTCGCTCAATAAACACACACAACGCCCGGTCTGGGAATCGAAATCGGGATTCTCCGACCGCGAGTCCGCTGCCCTAACCATTGGACTATTGCGCCTCCACTGCTGTTGCTGTTGCAACTGCACCAAAGTGACCCATAAGTTGTCCATGTTAAACGATTTTTTCTTTTGATTTCGTCCCACCTCAAAAAAATTTTTTGAAATATCCAGTGGAAGCTTCGAACAACTAATCACCACTTTTATATCTTTGTATGTTGGATATATAATATAACAAAGCAGGAGAGGAAAAAAGTATTTACACTATGCTCTGCTATTACACAAGACTAAAACACTCAACCATGGATCACAGTAAACTGCCAATCACTCACAGTTCTTTAATTTATAACAATGAGTCAGTCCACCTTTAGTCACTCGAGGGATGGTCGGAGTCTTTCCAAAAATACCTACCCTTGTAGATAACATAGACTAATATCTCTTAAAATAACAAATACACCAAGTACAACCTTCATGTCAAGCAAAACACAAACTCTCTTACTTATCTGTATAGCCACAGAAACCTATATGTAAATAAGTCTAAAGTTCAATCGATGATAAGTGAGCTCTAGAATAAGAGTTGGAATAGTGAAGTAACTCTCATTAACACTCAACCTAAAAATAATAGTTTGACAAAAATAATTCTAGCTTGAGACAAAATAACACTGACAATACAAAAATAAGGATAGTACAAATCATAAAATCAAATAAGTTAACATGGAACCTTTCCACATTGAGAGATTTCATACTTCCAATAGCCAAAGAAAAAAGATAGAATATATTATAGAAATAATCAACCACAAAATGAATATTCTAAATACTAGCTCTAAAAGTATTAGCACAAAATAAGGAAGAAAATAACCAAAAATGCAGCAGTAAAATACTATGTAATTTACTCTCTAGGACTCAGCTAGTAACTCATCTACCGTAACTGTAGAACTGTTACTCTATATCCCCTTGAAGGTAAATGCCTCATATGTTAGGTTATCTACAAATACAATATCATTACCCAAACTAACAATAGATATTATATCGGTTCCAGATTTAACTCCTGTTAGTGCTGCTATAATATGCATAAACATACTATTTGGAGGAGTGAGGGAAGTGGACTGGAAGCAAGGGGAAATTATGTCACGTCAAGAAGCAGGGCATTTGAAAAGCCTCTTTTTTTAACAGACTCTGGGGAACAGACGTATTGAACAAATTTCAGAGGGGTAATAGTGTCTGGCTAGAGGTTGGGGAAGTATATGTGTGTTTTTGTGATCCTAGTGGAACTTTTAACTTGGTCCAGTAGTATGTCTCGAGGTAAGAGCATTCATATTTTGTCTGGCCAAAATGTCTCTCCACACCAGACATTGGAATGAAACTAGAATATTTCATGTCTGTTGTGCAAACCATAGAGCAGTCAAAGAAGCCGGGGTTATAAAAATCATCAAATCAAACTCAAAGGCCTTCTTTCGTAATGCCAAAGAAACAGTCTCAGTACACTGCAAAATAGGACCCGTCTTCCAGAAGGATGGCTCTCTCACGGATAACCCAACCAGGATCAGTGAGGTATTGAATGACCTGTTCAAAAGTGTCTTTACCATCCCGTTGGAACACAAACAAGTGAACGAACCAGTAGATTTCTTCGCCGCCTCATCTATAACCAGCAAAGCAGTTATGATGGATTACATCGGCATTAGCGAAGAAGATATACTACTAGCCATAGATGAGATGGACACAAACTCAACTGCTGGTCTTGATGGTTTCCCAGCAATCCTCCTCAAATTGTATAAACGTGCCATGGCAAAACCTCTACAGATTCTCTTCCAGAGTTTTCTTGCAAATGGCAGGCTGCCAAGCAAACTAAAGGAGGGAATAATATGCCCAATCCATAAAGGGGTAAGTAGAGCAGATGCCAAAACCTATAGGCCTATTACTATGACTTCACACATCAGCAAAGTCATGGAACGGATAGTCAGCGGGAAACTAGTCGCATTCCTTGAAGAAAACAACTTGCTTAGTGATAGCTAGCATGCCTTTAGACCAGATAGGAGCTGCCTGACCCATCTCTTACAATACTATGACTGTGTGTTGAGGCAGTTACTCAACAATTCAAATGTGGACGTAATATACCTTGACTTTGCAAAAGCTTTTGATAAAGTGGGTAATGGTATAATATACCACAAACTGCGTAATCTCGGCATAGCTGGAAAACTTGGAGAGTGGTTACTTGGAGACTTTTTGAAAGATAGAGGTCAGGCAGTGGTGGACAATGGAGCCACCTCAATGAAAACACAAATAGTAAGCAATGTTCCACAGGGCACTGTTTGGAAGAAAATCGCTACTGGAACAATACCTGAATGCCCATCCAGAACCAAGAATAACCAATACCCTCTCCAGGGTTCCATCGAATAACCAACCAAAGACACAAAATGACAAATTCAAATGCACCCTTCACCGCAAAACAAAACACACCCACTCAAAGATACAGAAACCCCTCTCAGATTGGTTGAAGGTTTATGGTATAGGAAATATAAAGCTGTGTTTAAGTTGAGTGTAAGGTCAACCTTCAACCAATCTAAAATACATCAACATTTTTAGCAATCATCCTACTAATATAACAAAATATTTGGTTAAAACACAAAGCTTAGAATCTCTAAATTATCCGCTAATATTAACGTTTTCAATAATAACGCTAATTTCTATAATTCGTCCTTATATAAGGAGCAAATTAAGTATTATAACCCTCTTGATCCTGGTTCAACCTCTAATAATCTGGTAGATATAAATTACGCTACTACTAATGATAATAATAATACTCATAATGTTCCTCTCGAAGGCAATTATCCAGATAATAACCCCTTTTATCGAAATAGCCAAAATCTTAATTTTGGAAAATTTTAAAATAAACAGTCTAAAAGAGGTAACTATACTTCTTCCACTCTTTTTCTGTATTTTAATGATAAATCTCCCTATAAATCGTATGACCCTAGTTAAAGCTATTTGGCTTATTATTCCATATGGAAAACAAGTTAAAAGTAATCTTCTCAAGATCGTTTCCCTATGATAAAGGGAAATCCTTCTGCTCTCTTTGTACGGACGTACAACTATTTATCCTTTTTTCCAAACGCACACCAGTCAACACCTATAAAGAACGTGCTTATAGTGTTTATATTGGAAAAAACACTCTTTCAGCTATTTCAAGCAAAATCTGCCCCTTACCTAATAATATCTGCGACGTAATCTTTATTCTTTCATCCCATATCTACTATACTTTCCATCGTCTTTTCTATCTATCTGTCACTCACTTTCTATTTGTTTATACCTTCATTTCTCCTTTTCTCTCTTTCTCTCTTCCTTCTCGTCTTCTCTGTCTTATGACGTCAAATTTCTTAACGGTATTTTAAAATTACAAGCATTCCCTATTCACCTTTTGTTTTCCATATACATACATATATATATATATATATATATATATATATATATATATATATATAATATATATATATATATATATATATATATATATATATATATTATATATATATAGTACAAAGTAAGATAGAGGTTATGGGTGTAACCCACTATGGAATATCATTTATCCAATATACTGTTGGTAAAGTACCCAAATTCTTAATAGATAAATGTTTTTAATTGCAATGCAATTAAGTCATTTATTGTATTTAACGGGTGAAGGTAAAGAAATATTTTTACCGTAAATTTATAATTCAAATAAGAAAATGGAGAAACAAATTTGGTTTGTTCGTCAACTTACAGATATTATAATGTTGGATTATTTATTCATTTTACAAATTAGAACATCAAAAGCATACAAAATATTATATAAATCAATAGATAAGATAATAATACAAATACAGATTTTAAAAGTCATAGTATAAATTAATGAAATCCTAAAGATTACTTCTTACAGCTGTTTCAGCCTATGGTCAAAAGTAGATTTAATTTTCATTGCCTATAGATGTCAACATACTAAGGTTGTAGGCATTTAAAAAAATATATATAATACTTATATATTAAAAAAAAACCATAGGCCTCGTCCGAGGTTATAAAGAAACTTTAAAAATATTAATATCAATATTAATATACTAAACATGATACACATATTACTTAATATATTAAAAATATCCAAATATTATATAAGTATTATATATATACAACGGGATTCTTTCAGTTACCGTCAACCAAATCCACTCACAAGACTTTGGTCGGCCCGAGGCTATAGTAGAAGCCCAAGGTGCCACACAGTGGGACTGAACCCGGAACCAAGTGGTTGGTAAGCAAGGTACTTACCACACAGCCACTCCTGCGCCTATAAATATATATATATATATATATATATATATATATATATATATATATACGTATATATATATAGGCGTAGGAGTGGCTGTGTGGTAAGTAGCTTGCTAACCAACCACATGGTTCCGGGTTCAGTCCCACTGCGTGGCATCTTGGGCAAATGTCTTCTGCTATAGCCCCGGGCCGACCAATGCCTTGTGAGTGGATTTGGTAGACGGAAACTGAAAGAAGCCTGTCGTATATATGTATATATATGTATATATATGTGTGTGTATATATATATATATGTGTGTGTATGTGTTTGTGTGTCTGTGTTTGTCCATCTAGCATTGCTTGACAACCGATGCTGGTGTGTTTACGTCCCCCGTCACTTAGCGGTTCGGCAAAAGAGACCGATAGAATAAGTACTGGGCTTACAAAGAATAAGTCCCGGGGTCGATTTGCTCGACTAAAGGCGGTGCTCCAGCATGGCCACAGTCGAATGACTGAAACAAGTAAAAGAGTAAAAGAGAATATACATATATATATATATATATATATATATATATATATATATATATATATATATACATATATATATACACACATATATATATATATATATATATATATATATATATATATATTATATATATATAATATATATATATATATATATATAATTATTAATATTTGAGGGAATAAAATCCAAAACTTACAAGGAAAAAAATTCCATTTAGAAATACTAAATCAAATTTCACACAATATAATATATATATAAAAAATTAGAAAAAAAACACCTTTTATCAATTCAAAATGAACAATTAAATTACACCATCCACACAATTACATATAATAGAAATATTAACATTAAAATAACAATAAAATGTCAAAGATTAAGTAAATTGCAAAAAAAAAATAATAACTTATATAAATTGTAGAATAACGACACGTGTTTCGTAGCTATATTTAAGAAGTGGTAGAGAAATCACTTCGATATAAATATAGTTACTCATCAAGTTAAAAATAAACTAGAATAATGAAATAATTAATTAATAAATATACTTATATTTATATATATTTTCATATATATATATATATATATATATATATATATATATATATATATGAAAATACTAAATATACATAATTGAAGACTAAAACAATATTTAAATTATTAAATACTTTAAAATTAAATAAAATACACAAAGTTAATAGAAGTCATTAAATTTTAATCAAAATAAGAAATGGTTCAAATATAGACAAACTCCTTAAATAATCTAACGATATAATCAATATACATGTGTAGTATCTATAAATTTAGTATAATATAAGCATCTATAACAAAGTTGACTAAATATCAAATAATATAATACCAAATTAACTTAAAATTTAATATTACAAATAAATAAGCCACCTAATAATTAAATAATATAATGCCTGACTACATAAATTCTTAAATTAAATTAAATTAAATGTAATTCGTTAGATCATTTTATATATAAGAAAAAAATATATATATATATTTAAAAAAAATTTGTATATATTATTCTACAATTTATATAAGTTATTATTATTTTTTTGCAATTTACTTAATCTTTGACATTTTATTGTTATTTTAATGTTAATATTTCTATTATATGTAATTGTCTGGATGGTGTCATTTAATTGTTCATTTTGAATTGATAAAAGGTATTTTTTCTAATTTTACACACACACACACATATATATATATATATACATTTATATACATATACGCCCTCCTATCACACACCTACACCTCACATATACAAAATGTGCATATCCGTATAAATGAAAGGGACGTGTGCATGAAAGTCACACTTATGCTCCGGACACAGTTATATACATACTCATATACATACATATACACATATATACACACGTACACACATATATAAAATATATACATACATATACATATACTCACACGCGTACACATTCACTCAATTAAAAAGGAAAAATGAAAAAACGAAAAAAATATATAAAAAATAATAATAAATAAATTAAAAGAAGTTAAGACATGGGAAACTTGTGCAGAAACAAAATAAAAATGTGGATTCTAACCGTGATCTTGTGCAACAGGTATTTTGTCACATATGGACATGTTCCAGAGCGTTCAGTTCTTGAATTTAGACATGTATATGGGCACAGGACGTCACCAACCGTGCAAACAAAATGAGTCAAATACGTAAACAACAACAAAAAAATGGAAAACAGGGACAAGTAAACACAGAGAAAGGACCCTTCATCAATTGTCGGCTGTCTATCAACTCCTCATTTCGAGCATTTAATGACAATATGAGACTTCAAAGACAGTAGCTCCCATAAATTCTAAAATAAAATTTAGGATTTATGGAGAGTGAAAGTTAGGAATAAAAACAGGGCAGTGGAGGAAACCGAACGAAGACATGGAGGGTCGTTAGACCAGAACCAGAGGAATGTAGAGGAAAGCCACTAAGTGGTTTCCTTACATGCTGAAAGTAGACGTCAAATCGTCTTATCACAAAAGTATGTTCTCGTAGTAGGGAATTGACTAGTCCTTTTATATCTTTTCATAGTGTCTTGCACGAGAACATCCGATGAGAACAAATTTTTCGTAGTTAGACGATTTGGTGTTTACTTTCAGCATGTAAGGAAACCACTTGGCGGCTTTCCTCTTATCTTATATATTTTTAAATAATTTGCAGTCCTTTGACGTTTTTTAACGCATGCTGGCCACTGGTATGATTTTTGATTTTGATTTTTCCAGTTTCAGCTAATGAGCTGTGGCCATGCTGGGGCACCGCCATTTAGTATAAATATTTTTTAATAATTTTTATCTCGGCGTATGCCACTCGATGGACAAAAAGACCGATTTTATGACACCTTCTTGCAGACTACCTCGTTGACGAATGACAGGGACCTTCTCTTTGTGGCTGGTGACTTCAATGGACATGTTGGACAACATACAGGGGTCTTCAATGGTATACATGGAGGCTATGGTCTTGGTTCCCCGCAATGAGGAGGGAACCAGGCTGCTGGAGTTCTGCGACGCAAATGATCTTATGGTTTGCAATACTAACTTCAGGAAACCTGCCAGTCACCTGGTCACCTACTGTTCTGGCAGACACACTAGCCAAATTGACTACATCCTCGCCAGAAAAAGGGAAAGATGGATGCTTATAAATGTAAAAAACCTTTCCAAGCGTAGAATGTACCCCTAACCATTTAGCGACTTCAAGATCAGGGCTAAATGGATGCCCAGAAGACGACCAGCATGGAGAAGGGTCTGGAAGATTAAAGATCCTGCAAATGGACAGAGATTTAGAGACATATTACTCAAAGCCTTTGACAAAATAGGAGATATATCTTCACACGATGTAGAAGACAACTGGAGGTTTCTACGGGACATGCCGAAGGCCACTGACCAGATCTGTGGATGGTGCAAAGTCCCCTCTCGACCCAAAATAACGTGTTGGTGGAACAGTGTTGTTGACAGGGCTATTAGAGAAAAGAAACAGGCTTGGGAGGACTGGGAGAACGGTGGTAGCAGACTGCCAGAAGGGAAGCTAGTAGACACGTTTATTTGGCCAGAGGGGAAGCAGATAAGAAAAAATTTGCCAACGTTCGGCGCCATGAGAACCAAAGACTTGAGGTATTTTGTGTTGTAAGACAGTGTGTGAGGGAGAATCGTGATGTCGTAGGAGAGAAATGTGTCCGCATGGATGATGAGTCACTTGCACTAAATGAGGCTGCAAAGAGAGAGGTTTGGAGACGCCACTATGAAAGGTTGCTCAATAAAGAAAATGAATGGCAGAAAGAGAGTCTGCAGAATGTCGACCCAACGGAGTGACCAGCTATCCGAATTGACAGTACGTTGGTAGATAAAGCAAGTATGAAGACAAGGGAAAGCTTTATCTACGTTGGTAGATAAAGCAAAGTATGAAGACAGGGAAAGCTCCTGGCCCATCAGGAATTACTGCAAAGATACTCAAAATATCTGGCGGTGTTGGCTTTAGCTTAGTCTTCCGTATAGTTAACCAGGTGATACACGATGGAGTCAGCAGCACCATAGTCAACTGCTACAAAGGTAAAGGTGACGCTTAAGATACGAATAATTACAGAGGTATCAGGCTGTTGGGTCAGGTAATGAAGGTCACAGAGAGGGTCATAGCCCAACTAATTAGGGAGAGAGTCTGTTTAGATGAGATGCAGTTTGGGTTCGTGCCAGGGAAAAACACCACTGATGCTATATTCCTGGTAAGACAGCTGAAGGAGAAATACCAAACCAAAGATAAATCTCTGTACCTGGCTTTCGTTGACATGGAGGAAGCCTTTGACAGTGTCCTCCGATCCCTTATCTGGTGGTCAATGAGGAAACCAAGGATAGATGAATGGTTAGTGAGAGCTGTGCAAGCCTTGTACAAGGACGTTGTCAGTAAGGTGAGGGTTCGCAACGAGTACAGTGAAGAACTCCGGGTAGTGGTAGGGGTCCACCAAGGTTCAGTCCTCAGCCCCCTCCGATTTATCATAGCCCTCAAGGCAATAACAGTGGAATTCAAGACAGAATTACCCTGTGAGCTCCTCTATGTTGACGACCTTGCTCTAATTGCTGGGTCACTATCAGAACTAGAGGAGAAGTTTCAAGTGTGGAAACAAGGATTAGAATCGAAGGGCTTTCGAGTCAACCTAGCTAAAACCAAAGTCCTAATAAGTAGGAAGGAAGGCAAACCCTTCAGGTAGATGGACATGCTCGATCTGTAGAAAAGGCGTAGGCAGAAACTCTATAAGATATACCCAGTGTAAGCTATGGACACATAAGAGGTGCATCAATATCAAAGGAAGGCTAACTGGAACGATAGTTTTGTATGTGGCAGATGCTGAAAATGTGCAAAAAACAACTTCCGCCGGATTCCAAGGAGAGAAACTAGTAATTGATAGCTTCCGTTACATAGGTGACCAAGACAGTAGCGGGGCGGGGGGCACTGAATGTGTAGCTGCTAGAATAAGAATTGCCTGGCATAAGTTCAGAGATCTCTTACCTCTGCTGGTGACAAAGGGCCTCTCGCTCAGAGTAAAAGGTAGAATGTAAGATGCATGTGTACGAACAGCCATGCTACATGGCAGTGAAACATGGGCCATGACTGCTGAGGATATACACATGCTCGCAAGGAATGAAGCCAGTATGTTCTGCTGGACGTGTAATGTCAGTATGCATACTCGACAGTGTAAGTACCTTGAGAGAAAAGTTGGACCTAAGAAGCATCAGATGTGGTGTGCAAGAGAGACGACTGCGTTGGTATGGTCATGTGGCAAGAATTGGTGAGGATAGCTGTGTGAAAAAGTGCCACACCCTAGCGGTTGAGGTCACCTGTGGAAGAGATAGACCCAGAAAGACCTGGGATGAGGTGGTAAAGCACGACCTACAAACATTAGGCCTCACCGAGACAATGACTAGTGACCGAGACCTTTGGAAATATGCTGTGCTTGAGAAGACCAGGCAAACCAAGTGAGACCATAACCCGTGGCGTATGCCAGGGGTGTAACCAGCCCACTTATGCGTACCTTTCCTTCATTGGATACTAAACTCTGCTTCCAAAGACCTGTTGAGGCAAGTGAAATCGAATCAAATTCGATGACTGGTACCCGTGCCAATGTAGCCCTAAGAGCACCATCCGAGCGTGCTCATTGCCAGAGCAACTGACTGGCTTCCGTGCTGGTGGCACGTAAAAAGCATCATTCGAGTGTGATCGTTACCAGCGTTGCCTCACTGGCACTTGTGCCGATGGCACATAAAAAAACATTCGAGCGAGGTCGTTGCCAGTGCCACTGGACTGGCTCCTGTGCAGGTGGCACGTAAAAATCACCATTTGAGTATGGCCGTTGCCAGTACCGCCTGACTGATCTCGTGCTGGTGGCACGTAAAAGCACTCTCGGAGTAGTTGGCGTTAGGATGGGCATCCAGCTGCAGAAACTCTGCCAGATCAGATTGGAGCCTGGTGCAGCCATCTGGTTTACCACACCTCAGTCAAATTGTCCAACTCATGCTAGCACGGATAGCGGACATTAAACGATGATGATGATGATGATGATGATGAATCTTTGCCCTTAGTACTTATATATATATATATATATATATGTATATATGTATATATATATATATATATATAATCATCATCATCATCATCATCATCGTTTAACGTCCGTTCTCCATGCTAGCATGGGTTGGACGGTTCGACCGGGGACCTGGGAAGCCAGAAGGCTTCACCAGGCTCCAGTCTTATCTGGCAATGTTTCTACAGCTGGATGCCCTTCCTAACGCCAACCACTCCGTGAGTGTAGTAGGTGCTTTTTACGTGCTACCCGCACAGGTGCCAGGCGAGGCTGGCAACGGCCACGGTCGGATTGGTGCAATTTACGTGCCACCAGTCCAGGGGTCCTGGCATCTGCCGGGTGCCAGTCATAGGATTGGTTCAATTTCGATTTCGATTTCACTTGCCCCAACATGTCTTCGCAAGGAAAGGGGGTTGGCATGGGTGCCTGTCGTCGGATGAGGTTCTATATCGACTTCGCTTGCCTCAACAGGTCTTTGTGTCCAAGGGAGGAAAGGCATGCATAAGTGGGCTGGGCTCACTTGTCCTGCCTGGTCTTCTCGCGTACAGCATATTTCCAAAGGTCTCGGTCGCTGGTCATTTCCATCATATATATATATATATATATATATATATATGATGGGCGTCCACTCGTGACCGAGGAAGACCATTGCTGATCTTTAGGAACATTGTGCACTCTAGGACTAACTTATATTTTGCATTTGTGGCTCCATTAGTGGCTAATGAGCCCTCTTCCTTTTGACAAGCGTACAGGATTGCAAATATTGCAAACCAAGCTTTCCTTGTTCACTACACTAGCAGTGCATTTTCGAGTGGCACGCTTAAATTCTTCATGAACAATACGTTCCCTTTTGAAGGTTTTGACCTCCTGCTTAACCAGCTTCCTCAATCCGTGGTGATGACAGGCATTGCTCTCCTGGTCGGTCTCCTGCATATCACAGGCTTTTAATGAGGACTTGACACAGTCCTTAAATCCTTTCTATTATAGGCACAAGGCCTTAATTACACAGTCCTTAAATCACAGCCTTGGTTTCTGCCTGGGTCTCTTTCCGCATGCAAGTTCCCCATATAGCATCTGTTTAGGGATACTGTAATCCTTCATTTTAATAAGGTGTCCAGTCCAACGTAACCAGTGCATGTGTACCATCACTTCAATACTCAAGATATCAGCTTTCCTCAAGACCTGTGTGTCTGGAGTTTTTAAGGTCTAGCCAACATTCAGAATGTGTCAGGCATCTCTAATGGAAGCCTTCAAGGACCCTTACATGATGTTTGTAAAGGGTCCGTGTCTCACATGAGTAAAGGAATGATATCAGTACACATGCAAAGTACGCAGCAATTTTTGCCTGCCTTGTGATGTCATGCTGGGACCAAACACAAGATTCAAGCGACTGGAAGGAATCAGTTGCTCTCTGCAGCCACAAAGATATTTCATCATCCAGGAAGCAAGAACAGCTGAGAGTGCTGCCCAGGTAGACAAACTTCTCTACCACTTTCAGAATTGTTTCTTCAACCAAGATAGCTCGTTCCTCTTATGGATTTCCTGGTGCAGGCTGAACCATTACAACAGTCTTGTCCAGGCTAATGCTGAATCCAAATATACAGGTGTTGGATAAAATAATAGAAACACCTTAAAATTTCAAACAAATTTATTTTATATGGTGTAGGACCGCCTTTAACAGTAATTACAGCTTGAATTCTACGAGGTATGGACTCGTACAAAGTTTGAACTGCTTCCAAAAGAATTTTTGTCCATTCTTCAGCTAAAACAGTCTCCAGTTCCTGTAGTGATGGTGATGGAGGATATCGACTTTTTACTTGTTTTTCTAAAATGCACCATAAACGTTCAATAATATTGAAATCTGGGGACTGTGGTGGCCAGATAAGATGTTCAACTTCACTAGAATGTTTTTAGTGCCATTCAGTAACAAGTTCAGACCTACAGCATAGCACTTAGGACAAATGTTTCTTCTATGGCCTTAAATTGAACAATATCTTGTGAGTGAAATTTGGTTGACAGAAACTACATGGAAGCCAATTGTATATGTGTATAGGTGTGAGTCACAGAAATGCAGTGAACCTAAGCCATTTGATAAATATAGATCGTTAAAATTACTCCCATACTAAGTACTGGATCAATATTTAAAAACCTCTTGAGAACAGTGCTCCAGCATGGTCATAGTCTAATAACTGAACAGAAAAAATTAAAAATATATGTAGCTAAAAAACACAAAAGAATGAAATTAAGAACACATGCTGCCATAACCTAATTCTCAAGAATGCTTACTTCTCTTGGCCTAGTTTTCTCTCACAACTGCTGCCACTGGGATATATACATCAGATTCAAATCCAATCATCCATAGACTAATTTCATAAAAGTTGTGAACATTTTCTTTCTTTTTACATCACTTTGTATTGTCTGCAAAGATCACAAGCAAAATATACTGACATTCTCCATTTTATATTTTGGGGGTTTCTCTGTTCTTTTCTCATCTACTCCATTTTCTCACTTATAATAATAATAAATAACAATAACTGATAACTATAATACACAGAATATACAATAGCCTGTGTGACAAACCATTGAGGATTGGGTGATTAACAGCAAATCAAATGAATGGACATGAATCTTCCTGTTCTTGGCACACCATAATACAAGCATGAACCTTCTAATTCGTAACAAGTACAGACACAAAACAGCAAAAGCAACCCATAATAGTACTGCCAAAAAAAACCTTTTCCTACAAGTTCCAAAACTTTAAGGCAAACACCATCAATGTTGGCATAATGATAAATAGGTCTGGTAAGACTGAGGAGATGCTGGACGGTGGTGAATGGATGTGTGCTGTGGACAGGAGGTGAGATAGAAAAGATTCTCAATCAAACACTTTACGGTCAAGAAATTCTCCTGAATGATTATAAGTAACAAAGATGGGATGGGTTAGGCATATTGTTAGCTGAGAGATTGTTAATGTAGTCGAAATAGTCAAGGTGTGAAATAGGATAATTAAACTGAGACAGCAATAGTTATCTCTACATATGCCACGCAGTAAGGATTGACAAAGGACAAGAGACTTTCTTCAGAATACCTCAATGATGACTAATAGTAACTTTATCATCATGGCTGGAGACATGTTGCTCAAAACCACGATGGCTTTCATTCATGATGTCCATAGAGTATATGGGTTAAAGAATGAGAAGTTCTGTGAAGCAGAATGCTTAAAGTAACTAACCAGTTATCTCATCCTTTAAACATCCTTTAAACAGAGAGATTTCATTCTCACAAGAAAATGTGACAAGCAGACTATTGTAAAAACCATAGCTTTTCCTGGTGAAGAATGCATGACCCAATTTAGATTAGTGGCTAGTGACTTCAGAGTCAGAGCTATGAATACTCAGAAACAGAAGACAATATAGAGAGGGAAGATGTTGGGTCAGCCATAGGTTTAAGAAAATTCTGCTTGATGTGTACAACTAGGAAGGAGGAATTAGATATCCATTGCATAGATGACAACTGGGTGTTCCTATGGGATAACCTGCTCACAACTACAGATCAGATGTGTAGCTGGAGTAAGGCCCCAGCTATACCAAAGATGACATGGTAACAGAGGCACTATGGAGAAGAACCAATGAGGAAATGACAGGTGTTAAGGAAAGAGTTAATAAAGACATCATACAGGTTGAAGAATTAAATGAAAACAGTATGAAATATAGGGAAAGAAATGAAGTTGATATGGAAGTGGAAAATACAAACATTATAAGTAATGTAATGGGATTGACAACCCAAAGAATTTGATGGAAACATACAAATGATATAGCCATACTAAAAAATTTGAAGATTTAAGAAATGAAAAGCATTTCTGATTGTGTAAATGAAGAACAAAGATCAGTAAACCTAGCAAAGAATAAACAAGAATGACTTAAATGATGTTTCAGTAGGACCAGGAGTTATTTGTGTAGAACTTGGAGTGAAGAACACATACCAAAGCAAAATAATTTGTGAAAGAAATGAAGTGTTAAAAATGCAGTTAAATGGAATACCTAAGAGACATCAAAATCATGACTCATCATGCAGGTGTCTCTGGAGTGGAGATTTAAAGAGAAAAACTAAGAATTTATTGTTGGTTGCTCAAGATCAAGCTCTAAACACTGGTTCAGTGAGAAAAGGTGCTTATTCCACTACTCCAACAAACAGTTGCTATATAATAAGTGGAAAATATTGAGCATAATGTAGTGGACCTGAAAATATCAGCTTCAAAAGAATATAAGTGAACTCACAACCATATCTCAAGACAAGGGTTAGAACTATCCACAACTGATTACTTTCATTCGTGTTTTCTTTTCTAATTAATATTTAACAGGATAATGGTATCTTAGGTTAACACCATCATCTGACCTTTGCCTTCAGCAGAATCCCCTCTGTTGCAAATATTCAAGCCAGATCTCTAGTTTGAGAATAAATTTCACCCACCAATCTGGGAGGTCCAGAAAATCAGTCATGGGCCTTAATCCTCTAAGTAAGTAAAAAATTTAAAAATTAAAATGTCTCCAGTAAATATCTTAATATCATACATGCTTCCAATGTTTTGTTCACAGTTATGAGTAAAATGATATGATTACTTACTGATAACAATATTCCCTTGCTTAAGACCAAAGACCAAATCTGAAGAAAAATAGGGGAAGCAAAACTCATAAATTTCAAACACCCTGCCTTCAACAAACAAGCAAGTGAAAGTGAACACTACTTACATGGCTAATCATAAGACTGGAAACTATAACATCATTTAACCAAACATTCACCAAAGATAATTATTGTACTAATTCTTACATTTATATGTAATACGAAGCATTTTAAACAAAACCTTGAAAATCAGTGAACAATTTGGGATATTATTGCATTACCTTAACTATACTTGCATAAAAACATAAAGAACAGAATATCTAAACACACAGACACACGCATGTGCACATACACACACACACACACACACGCATTTAAAACTGGAAGGGAACTGACGTTTTTTAAAATTCTATATAAGCAGAGGAAGGTCAGCAGTGATAGTTTTTCAAACCATCTTTGACTGGGTAATAAGCAATATCTAAGTGTAGCATGGGTAATTAATATCTTATTTTGACAAGATATTGGGAAAAACAAAATCAGGCTTTGGGCTTCTGAGGAAAGTATGATTGTATAGAAAGATTACTATGCGATTGTAAAAGTAAAACACGAAAGTAATATGAAGAAGAGAGATGATAGCATCAATTAATTTTAGGTGGCTATGTATTTTAAAATTGACAAATTGAGAGAATCAAAGGTTGTTGCTGTAAACGCAGCAAGAAGCATAGTGCAACATTGAGTCATAGTGCAACATTGAGCCATTGTGCAACATAGTGCAACATTGAGCCACTGAAAAGATTGGTAAAAAATTTGACTCAGGTGGATGATACTTTCTTCAGTATGCTTTAAAATATGAATGTGTATATATGAGAAGAGAACAAAAATAAATACAGGAGAGAGAGAGAGAGAGAGAGAGAGGAGAGAGAGAGATGAGACAGAAAATGTTAGTAATTGATTGGAATGTGTAATGCAACATTTGAGTGCAATTATGTCATCATCATCGTCATCGTCATCATCATATACAAATATAAATATGTTAGTAATATATTTGTACTTTGGTTTTGTATTTGGTTTGCAAGATTCTTTATGTGTATTCATGTGTTGAAACAAATTTTGTGTCTAGGAGTCATTATACACAAACTATTTCAATTCCACTCCTTTATTATTAGTCAATTGGTTAAATATCCAACTAATTAATTGATTGTTTGTTTAATTTGGTTTAACAGTAAGTCATTTGTTTTGTTTTTGCTTGTCAAGGCTCTTTCGTTGCTACTCACAACCTTTTGAATGCCTTTTGACTTAGTCCATTACAGAGGCCACCTTTGTCTGAATGAGACCTTGTTAAATGTGTGTGTGTGTGCCAGTGTGCACATGTGCTTGCGTATATATGTATGTATTCTTCTGCGTATTTATGTGTATGTATGTGCGTGCTTGTATGTGTGTGTATGTGCATACTTCTACTTCCTTGTGTGTGAGGGTGCTATGCATATGAACTTGTGTGTGTATGCACATACACATGCACCTGTATGCATGTGTGCCTATATATGTCTTTGTGTGTATGCATGTGAGTATATGGGCATGTTTCTGTCTCCTTGTGTGTGTGTGTGTGCCTTTGCATGTGTGTATGTGCATGTCTGTCTGTACAATCTATATAACTGACTTAACCACCTAAAACCTATCTAGAAAGGTTTTAGATTGTTAGTTACTTATTAATTATGTAGGTAGAAAGGCAACCTAATAGGTAGGTTGGTAGATAAGTAGACAGACAGACAGACAGACAGACAGACGGACAGACAGACAGACAGACAGACAGATAGATAGATAGATAGATAGATAGATAGATAGATAGATAGATAGATAGATAGATAGATAGATAGATAGATAGATAGATAGGTGGTAAGTAGGTATGATTGGAGGAAGTTCAGTACATAGGTAGTACAGACATGCACATACACACAAAAGCACACACACACAAGAGACAGAAACACATGACCAAAAAAAAAACACATACACACAAAGACATATATATGCACACATGCATACACATACAAATTCATACCCTTATACACTCAAGCACTAACACACAAGGAAGCAGAAGTATGCACACAAACACACAAAGAAACATGCACACATACACACTCACGTGAATATACAGAAGAATACATATATACATAATACATACATACATATGCAAGCACATACACATGCTGGCATACACACATATGCATGCAACAAGATTTTAAGCAAAAAAGGTTGCAAGTAGCAATGAAAGCACTTTGACAAACAAAAACAAAACAAATGACTTACTGTTTAACCAAATTAAACAAACAATCAATTAATTAGTTGGGTATTTAACCAAGTGACTAATAATAAAGAAGTAGAACTGAACCAGTGTGTGTTAATAATATTGGCATAATGACTCTTTCTAGACACAACAAAATATGTGTATATAAAGGTATGTATGTATATTTCTATGTGAGTGTTACGAAGTGACAGTATATACTAGACTTCATTATGACATTATATGATGGACCTTGCATCAGTTTCAGCAGCCCCTTTCAATTACAAATCATCCAACTTGATTCTACACAGTTAATGTCTAACTAATTTCACTCACAAAAATTAGTTTGATCAGTGGCCCTAGCAAAAAGCACTTGGTCACAGTACTGAGAAACAGGAATGAGACCAAAATCTCATAGCTCCAGAATGGACTTCTTAACTATTCAACCATACCTGTCTTATTGTGTCATTGGTTAATATAAACACAGGCATATATCTGTATATTAGTTTGTGTGTGTGTGTGTGACTGGTAGTAATGTAATTCTACATGTGTGTCTAATAATAATGTAATTTTGTATTTGGCTGGTAATAATATTAGGAAATGTGAACAAAGTATACATGTGTATATGAATATGTAACCATATGGATAACCAGGAGAAACCTTTATGAAGGACAGCACTATATCAAACGACGAAAACAGGTGTAGGTGTAGGAAGAACAAGCAGGTGTATTAGTTTAACACTCAGGAAAAATGGAAAAGTCTTTTATGTTTCAAGCCTACACTCTTCGAGAAAAAGGAATAAAAGGAAGAAACTGGAGACAAAAAACTGTGTAGAGTTTGTATGTATCCACACACACTCGTGTATATATTCACATGCACACACACACAAATGTGTGTGTATGTGCATATATATGTGTGTGTATGTGTATACACATGTGTGTATATTCACACACACACAAATACAAATGTGTGTGTATATAATATAGATACATATATATTTTTTCTTATTCTTTTACCTTTTTCAGTCATTTTACGGAGGCCATGCTGGAGCACCACCTTTAGTTGAACAAACTGATCCCAGGACTTATTCTTTGTAAGCCTGGTACTTATTCTATTGGTCTCTTCTGCCAAACCACTAAGTTGAGGGAGATGGAAACACACCAACATCAGTTGTCAAGCGATGGTGGGAGGGGATAAACACAGACACAACAAACATATATATATATATATATATATATATTGAGAGCCCCTTTGGTCATGACTGACCGTAGGATTGCACCTAGAAAGTTACCCTCCCAGGCACAAGTCCGGGCAAGGTTGTTTATGGAAGACCAGCAGTCGCCCATACATACCGGCCTCCCCTCTCCATGCCATCAGTGTTATCCAAGGGAAAGGCAAGGACCAATACAGTTTGGTACCTGCGACGTCGCAGCTCATTTCTACAGCTGAGTGAACTGGAGCAACGTGAAATAAAGTGTCTTGCTCAAGAACACAACGTGCAGATCGGTCCGGGATTCAAACTCACAACCTCACGATCGTAAGCTCGACGCTCTAACCATTGAGCCATGCACCTTCACACACACACACACATATATACACACACAATGGGCTTCTTTAAGTTTCCGTCTACCAAATCCACTCACAAGGCTTTGGTCAGCCCATGGCTATAGTAGAAGACACTTGGCCAAGGTGCCACACAGTGGGACTGAATCCAGAACCATGTGGTTGGGAAGCAAGCTTCTTACCACATAGCCATGCCATATATAAGATTGAATGTATGCATACACACACACACACACACACACACACACACACACAAATATATACATGTATATATTCACATAAACACACAAACACAAATGTGTGTGTGCATATATATATATATATATATATATATACACACATGTGCAAACATACTTGCACATACAAATACATAAACACACATACACATGTGTATGTTGTGTGTGTGTTTGTGTGTGCATGCTTGTATATGCATATCTCTCTCTATATAAACGGCAGTTTGTCTGTCTGCATGTCTGTGTGTCTGTTAGGTTGTACCCTCACCCTGACCACGGCTTTCAACCGATTCTGATGAAACTTGACACACACATAGCCCAATGTCATAATTCGAAACTAACGCAGCGAAAATTTTGAAAAGTTCCCCCAGTTCTGAAAAAAATCGATAAATTTGACATGAGGTCGAGAATCAGAAACACAAACCACAGACTGTCTAGGGGGCGCAACTCGACCTTTTTAACTCTCAACTTGGCGAACGCAAAATACCAGGGGATGAAAATGGTAATATTGCCATCGATTCCATTTGTACCATTGTTAAAACGCCTTCTGATCTCAGAGATGCAGTGTTCCCAGATCTACAAGCTAATTATCAGAATATGGATTGGATTGGCCAAAGGGCTATTCTGGCCCCGGAGAATAAAACTGTTCACCATATTAATGATGAAATGCTAAAAATCATTCCTGGGGATGTCTATGTATATAAGTCTATCGATACAACTCCTGACACAGAGGACGTCATCAACTATCCAATAGAGGTACTCAATTCCTTTGAGCCCCCCGGACTACCACCACACATTCTCAAACTTAAAGTTGGTGCCCCTATAATGCTCATTAGAAATTTGGTTCCCCCAAAACAATGCAATGGCACACGTTTGATCGTTAAGTCCTTATCTCCCACCGTAAACTTATATCAATATTTGCCTGAATAATCATCATAATTCAGTGCAATCATTAACAGTACTTTCAAGCAATTCAGCCCCGAGCATCGCCGGGCAATTCTGCTAGTCTTAATATATATACAGTGTGTATTCAAAAAGTCTCTCCGCAGTAAGTATTTAATGGTTTTGGGGCAATTCTAACGCCAACCACTCCGTGAGTGTAGTGGATACTTTTTACGTGCCACCAGCACAGGTGCCAGGGGAGGCTGGCAATGGCCATGATTGGTTGGTGCTTTTTACGTGCCACCGGCCCGGAAGCCAGCCAAAGCGGCGCTGACATCGGCCACGTTCAGATGGTGCTTTTTACGTACCACCGGCACAGGTATCACAACTATAATTTCCATTTGATTTTTTGATGTTGATGTACTTGACTCAACAGGTCTCCTCAAGCACAGCAGGTCGCCCTACGATCCAAGGTAAGCACAGCAGGCCATCCTGCGATCCAAGGTACTTTGGATGGGCTGAGACTTCTATGTGAAGCTGGTGCAGGAAACAGCCATGAACTCACGTTATTTGTCGTGTCTTCGCAGTCACAGCATATCTCCAGAGGTCTTGGTCTTTCATCTTTGCCTCTGTGAGGTCCAACGTTCGAAGGTCATGCTTGACCACCTCATCCCATGTCTTCCTGGGTCTACTCCTACCCCGGATTCCTTCAACTGTTTGGGGGTGGCACTTCTTCACACATCTCTCCAGATCCATCCGTAGTACATGACCATACCAGCGCAGACGTCTACGCCACATCTAATGCTTCTTATATCTAGCATTCCTTTCAGGGCACTTACATTCTGTCGTGTGTGCACACTGACATTACACGTCCAGTGGATCATGCTAGCTTCATTTCTTTCAAGCCTACGCATGTCCTCTGCAGTCACAGCCCATATTTCACTACCGTGAAGCATGGCAGTTCGCACACAGGCATCGTACAATCTACCTTTCACTCTGAGCGAGAGACCCTTTGTCACCAGTAGAAATAGCTTTCTAAACTTTGCCCAGGCTATTCGTTTTCTCGTGGTGACACTCTCTGAGCATCCACCTCCACTACTAACTTGGTTACCCAGGTAGTGGAAACTATCAACTACTTCTAGTTTCTCCCCTTGGAGTGTAATGGGATCTGTTTTCTGAGTATCTGTGGTGTCTATTGCCCCTGTGCACCTGCCGCACACGAAAGCTATCTTCTCGGTTAATTTTCCTTTTATGTTGCTGCACTTCTTATGCGTCCATAGCTTACACTGGGTACATGTTATGGAGTTTCAACCTACACCTTTTCTACAGATAGAGCAGGGTCACCTACTTGAGGGTGTGTGTGGTTCTAAACCTTGCTTCCACACCCGAAGTTTCTTTTCTAGTTCTGGTAGTGATTCTGCTGAGGGCCAGGTCATCAGCATAGAAGAGCTCCCAGGGTCAACCCATCTTGAATTCTTCTGTTATTGCCTGGAGGACTATGATGAATAAAAGGGGACTGAGGGCTGAACCTTGGTGGACCCCTACTCCTACCCGGAATTCTTCACTATACTCATTGCCAATCCTAACCTTGCTAACGGCCTCTCTGTATAGGGCCTGTACAGTCCTTATTAACCATTCATATATAAATATATATATATATAATATATATATATATATAATATATATATATATATATATATATATATGTGTGTGTGTGTGTGTGTGTATGTATGTATGTATGTATGTATGTATGTATGTATGTATGTATGTATGTATGTATGTATGTAAGTATGTATGTATGTATGTGTGTATAACAGTAGAGGTACAGGTGTCAATCTATTACGGTCGTTTCTAATGACTCCTTTAATAGATTAACGAAAACACATCACTGTAAAGAAACTGTCGTCATCACATGAATTCATGAACTTCAAAATACAAGTCATTCAGAATGATTTAACATAGTTTAAAATCCATGAAGCAAAAACATTCACAGTGATTCTACTACTATTTCAGTAGCATATGTATCAAAGAAAACACAAATCGTGAGTGGTGTTCCACGGAGCACTGTCTTGGAACCTCTGCTTATCATAGCGGCCCTCTCAGATATGCCCTCAGCTGCCTGGATAGCCATCCTTCGACCGCTCGGTTCAAAGTCTCTCTTGACCACAAGTGGCCTGAACTCTTTACATGAACACCACCCTGTACATAACTCCATGTCCCCTTACATGGCCTTGCTTTTTGCTTTTTGAGCCAAAAAACTAACTAACTAACTAACTAACTACAGATACGATGCAAAAGTCTCGCAGAAATACAAAACCCTAGCGCTGCTGCATACTTGCAGCAGGAGTTGGATTCAATTTACAGATGGGCTGAGGACAATAATATGCAGTCTAATGCTGGAAAATTCGTAGCCCTGAACAAAAAACTTACTGGGTATACTGTCCCAGTGGGGATTACAATCCCAGAACCAAAATCAGTGCTGAATCTGGATATCGACATGACTGATAAATGCCTCTTTCCAAGTGCACATTACCAAGATGATGACAAAGTGCAGACAGCTGGCTGGATGGATCCTGAGAAGCTTCAGAACCACAGAGAAGGAAACCATGATGGTCCTCTGGAGGACATTTGCCCTTAGCCATCTTGAATATTGCTCCCAACAATGGTCACCACACTGTAAGATTAACAGCGGGCCTCGAAGCAATCCAGCAAAGCTTCACAAAGAAGATCGTCTCATTTCAACAGCTCAGCTACTGGGAAAGGCTGAAACAGCTAAGACTCTACTCACAGGAGCAATAATATTATCTGGAAGATTCTAGAAAGGACTGTGCCAAATTTTGGCATAGAAAGCTACACAAATGCCAGAACGGGTCACCACAGTACAGTTTCAAATATCCCAACAACGCCGTCATGCTTAAGGACAAGTTACTGTAACAGCCTGAGTTTCAAGGTCCTGCAACTTTTTAATATTATCCCAAACAGCCTGAGGGACCTATACAAAGTGGATACAAAACTGGTCTCTTCCTGCCAAGAGTCCTAGCTGAACCCTTCTCATGATAGGAAGTGCAAATGAGGGCAGTGACATCAAACTTCCTTCTTCTTCAAATTCCATATGTCAGTGGAGGCTCTCAATAATAACAGTGTAGCAAAACAGCAGTACCGTAGCATGGCCATGGCTTTGAGCTGAAACTGATATAAAAAATATATACTAATATATATATGTATATATAAATATATCTTGCTAACTCTGAAAGTTTATATGTATATATATATATATATATATATATATATATATATATTTATTATTTATTTATATATATGTATATGTATGTATGTATGTATGTATATATATATGTGTGTGTTGGTGTGTGTGTGTGTGTATAACTATATATATAAATATGTGTGTATATATAAATGATAGATCGCTAGCCACTACACATTCTTTATTTTCTCTCATAGTTGTCTCCCATGAACACTTCTAAAGGCTTTACGCCATCCCCACCCCTACTCAGAGCTATCACCTAAGAAAGGTAGTGATCATATAGTGCAAAAATATGATTGTGTAGTGTAAGCAGGTTGAACTGAAGGCTATTGTATGTTTATGAATTCTGCCAAATGCGAGCTTTCTTTTCGGGTACATGAAGCTACTGTCCCCCGTCCTAGGGTCTCACGGGCCCATACCTCCCACACCCTCAGGGTTGGCACTCTCAACGTTGGCACACTGAAAGGTAGGTCTAGTGAGATTGCTGAGATGCTTGAACGGAGATACGTGCTGCATCCAAGAAGTAAGGTGGAGAGGAGGTTCTGCTAGGTTCCCCACAGGCAAAGAACACAGGTACAAAATTTTCTGGGCGGGGAACACTAACGGGGTCGGAGGCGTGGGTATACTTCTTGCAGAGAAATGGGTGGATAAGGTAATCGAGGTAGTCAGAGTATGTGACAGAATACTTAAGATTAGATTAGTGCTTCATCATAGGCTAGCAACCATTATATTGGCCTATGCCCCCCAACCGGGGCTACCCGATAAACAGAAAGACCGATTCTATGACACCCTCTTGCAGACTACCTTTGTGGCTGGTGACTTCAATGGACAACATACAGGGGTCTTCCATGACATACATGGAGGCTACGGTTATGGTTCCCACAACGAGGATAGAACCAGGCTGCTGGAGTTCTGTGATGCAAATGATCTTATGGTTTGCAATACTAACTTCAGGAAACCTGCCAGTCACCTAGTCACCTACCAATCTCGTAGACACACTAGCCAAATTGACTACATCCTTGCCAGGAAAAGGGAAATATGGCTGCTTATAAATGCCAAAACCTTCCCAGGCAAAGAATGTACCCCACAACATAGACTAGTAATTAGTGACTTCAGGATCAGGGCTAAATGGATGCCCAGAAGACGACCAGCATGGAGAAGGGTCTGGAAGCTTAAAGATTCTGCAAATGGACAAGATTTAGAGATGTATTACTCAAAGCTTTTGACAAATTAAAGGGGGATATAGCATCTCATGATGTGGAAGACAACTGGAGGTGTCTACGGGACAACCTGCTGAGAGCCACTGACTAGATCTGTGGATGGTGCAAAGTCCCTTCTCGACCCAAAATAACGTGGTGGTGGAACAATATTGTTGACAGGGCTATTTGAGAAAAGAAATAGGCTAGGAAGGACTGGAAGAACGGTGGTAGCAGGGAATTGTATCAGACTGCCAGAAATGAAGCTAGGAGACACGTTTATTTGGCCAGAGGGGAAGCAGATAAGAAAAAATTTGCCAATGTTCTGCGCCGTGAGGACCAAAGACTTGAGGTATTTCGTGTTGTAAGACAGTGTGTGAGAGAGAATCGTGATGTCGTAGGAGAGAAATGTGTCTGCATGGATGATGGGTCACTTGCACTAAACGAGGATGCAAAGAGAGAGGTTTGGAGACGCCACTATGAAAGGTTGCTTGATAAAGAAAATGAATGGGAGAAAGAGAGTTTGCAGAATGTCGACTCAACAGAGGGACCAGCTATCCGAGTTGAGAGCACCTTGGTAGGTAAAGCAATTAAGTGTATGAAGACAGGGAAAGCCCCTGGCCCATCAGAAATTACTGCAGAGATGCTCAAAATATCTGGCAGTGTCGGATAAAGCCTAGTCACCCGTATAGTTAACCAGGTGATACATGAAAGAGTCATACATAATGACTGGGGTAGCAGCACAATAGTCAACTGCTACAAAGGTAAAGGTGACGCTTTAAATACAAATAATTACAGAGGTATCAATCTCATGGATCAGGTAATGAAGGTCACGGAGAGGGTCATAGCCCAACTAATTAGGTAGAGAGTCAGTTTAGATGAGATGCAGTTTGGGTTCGTGCCAGGGAAAACCACCACTGATATTGTATTTCTGGTTAGACAGCTGCAGGAGAAATACCTCATCAAAGATAAATCTCTGTACCTGGCTTTCGTTGACATGGAGAAAGCCTTTGACAGGGTCTTCCGATCCCTTATCTGGTGGTCAATGAGGAAACTAAGGATAGATGAATGGTTAGTGAGAGGTGTGCAAGCCATGTACAGGGACGGGACGCTGTAAGTAAGGTGAGGGTTGGCAACAAGTACAGTGAAGAATTCCGGGTAGAGGTAGGGTCCACCAAGGTTCAGTCCTGCATACACGACAGAGTGTAAGTGCCTTGAAAGAAAAGTTGGGCCTAAGAAGCATCAGATGTGGTGTGCAAGAGAGACGACTGCACTGGTATGGTCATGTGGTGAGAATGGATGAGGACAGCTGTGTGAAAAGTGTCACACTCTAGCGGTTATTTTTTTCTTCATTAAGCTAAAATATATTTTCATAGATAAGATAAATATTTATATCCATTTATTCTAGTTTTATTTACACCAAGCCCACTTATGCGTACCTTTCCTTCATTGGACACTAAACTCTGCTTGCGAAGACCTGTTGAAGCAAGTGAAATCGAAATCGAAATTAAATTCGATGACTGGCATCCGTGCTAGTGGAACGCTAAGAGTACCATACGAGCGTGAACGTTGCAAGAGCAACCAGCTGGCCTACGTGTCGGTGGCACGTAAAAAACACCATTCGAGCGTGATCTTTACCTGCATCGCCTTACTGGGACTTGTCTCGGTGGCACGTGAAAAAACATTCGAGCGAGGTCGTTGTCAGTGCCCCTGGACTGGTCCCTGTGCAGGTGGAACATAAAAAGCACCATTTGAGCGTGGCCGTTGCCAATACCGCCGGTGGCACGTAAAAGCACGCACTACACTCTCGGAGTGGTTGGCATTAGGAAGGGCTTCCAGCTGTAGAAACTCCGCCAGATCAGATTGGAGTCTGGGCAGCCATCTGGTTCGCCAGACCTTAGTCAAATTGTCCAACCCATGCTAGCATGGAAAGCGGACGTTAAACGATGATGATGATGATGTATGTATGTATATATATATATATATATATATATATATATAAACAAAGTCAAATGCGATACAATAAAATTAATTATTATCGCCGGTGTTCTCGCACACGCCATATATTATTCATATATAAGTACACTAAAAGGCGAAGTGTGTGCTAGATACACAAAAGCTGGATAAATTTAATGAGATGAAAATTAAAAACTTTTACAAACTTAGTTCTTCTTATACTGCAGTTTCGCCTACTTCAGCAATAAAAATAATATTTATTTACTCAGGTAGGCTCTTCAGTAAGATTCCTGTTATTATGGGAAGCGCACATTAATATAAGATAAGAAAATGGAGAAACACATCTAAATCAAATATCAATTACCAGATAATACTCAACCACATACTTTATTAAACCACCACATAAGAGACTGTAGGGTTAAATATAAAAAGCAGAACAAATCAGTGTACATAAAGGAATGTACATAAAAGAGTAATGTTGTATAATAATTAGAATATATATAAAAAAGAATATAAATACAAGTAAATATAAATATAAGCATATATTTACTTGTATTTATATTCTTTTATATATATATTCTAATTATTATACAACATTACTCTTTTATGTACACTTTTTTATGTACATTCCTTTATGTACACTGATTTGTTCTGCTTTTTATATTTAACCCTACAGTCTCTTATGTGGTGGTTTAATAAAGTATGTGATTGAGTATTATCTGGTAATTGATATTTGATTTAGATGTGTTTCTCCATTTTCTTATCTTGTATTAGTAATTTGTGGTAAATCATTTTACCTTTGCCCATATAATACAGTAAATGAATTGATTGCATCGCAATCATTAACATTTATGTATCAACTTTGTTGGGTACTTCACTAGCAGTATATTGGATATACGTTATCCCATAGAGGGTTGCATTTACAACCCCTATCTCAATTGTATATATATATATATATATATATATATATATATATATATATATATATGAATAAATAAATGGAGTTTAACACAGGTGTAGATCAAATATTTTTACTTTCGACACATGTTTCGAAAATTCCACTGATGCTATTCAAAAGAATAAATGGTATAAACAATGCAATCTTCTCTTCAGGAAAGTGAAAAAAACGAAACTCGTCAATAAGACATTTTAGCAAAAAATGATGGATTTGTATAGCGATTGACAGAACGCTATTAATATTGTTTAAAAAAACGTTATATGATATAACGTCATAAGTAGCTAACAGAAAGAGTAGGGATACCAATAGTGAATGTTAAATATAAAGGAAATTAAAGTTTAAATTATATATAATGATAGAGACTATTTATATGCACTAAATGTGTGTTTTTGCCAATGCTTACATCTGTATGCTCGCTCTATAACCGTGTTTACTAGAGTATTTTTAGAAAAAATAATAAAAAATACCTCAGAATTGCAGAGAAGACAGAATTCCTTGCCTTTGTCATAAGGTATCGAAATTGAGAGAATCAACCATTCTAAATGAAATTGTTCATTGTGGTCTTTTAAATCCCAAATCAGTTTGCTGAGACCGGTACTATTACGTTTATTTCTATCCCTAAATGTTGAGTAATGGATAGAAATTCTTTTAGATAACTCTAACGATGTGCTTCCAATGTAAGATCGTACTTTATTACGAGTACTGATTATACACTGGTATATAGAATTTTTAATCTTAGCGTTACTTGACATAAACTTAATTCTATTGGAATTGACTTCAGATACAATAACCTTGTTATTAATATTTCTAGAGGGTTGGATGGTATTAGCTAAATTAATGTTAATATTAGTAAATGTATTAATATTTAACAGTTTGTTATTATGTGAAGAGATAATTTGTAAGAGATTTTTTGTGTTTGAAAAACCTATCCTAACCGTATGTGAATTGATAATAGAGTAATATCTAGCTTAAGGTGACCCGCTCTACGCGCGGGTAAGAGTATGGTTGTTACTTTCTTTTGCTTCCTTTCGGCACGTAAAAAGCACCATCCGAATGTGGCCGATGGCAGCGCCGCCTTGACTGGCTTCTGTGCCGCTGGCACGTAAAAAGCACCAACCGATCGTGGCCGCTGTCAGCCCCCCCCCCCCCGGGACCTGTGCCGGTGGCACGAATAAATCACCCACTACACTCACGGAGTGGTTGGCGTTTGAAAGGCATCCAACTGTAGAAGCACTGCCAGATCAGACTGGAGCCTGGTGCAGCCTCCTGGCTTCCCAGAACCCGGTCAAACCGTCCAACCCGTGCTAGCATGATAAACGGACGTTAAACGATGATGATGATGATGATGATTCTCCCTCTTTGTTTCTCTCTCCTTTCTCTCTCACTATCCCACTCTCTTACTCTTCCTTTCTCTCGGACTCACTCTCGCTTTCTCTTACTCTATCTTTATCTATCTCTCCCCCATTTATAAACAACAAAAGATCTTGAGTAAGTTGAGAAAGAAATATATTTTCAAAGATCACTCATAAATATCAGGCAATGACAACGGAAAGGTCTGCTTCAAGGCAGACAACAAAACACTAACATTTAGCTCGAACTTGCGAGCTGAATAAAAATAATAAAATATTGGAAACCAAAGATTGAAGGGATAGAATCTGAGGATAGTAGAGTCGTCACCACGGCTGGCATTTCTTAACGACGGACAGCAATGTAGTGGCAGTTTAACAGCTGGCGTAAAATTTTGAACTTGATGTAAAAGAAAATTCCTAAACACCAAGTTTTGAAGTGATTCTTTCTCACGACAGTAGACTCACCATGGCAAGCATTCAAAACTTCTTCATCATGGACGGCAACACATTGACGATTAAAAGGCTGGCGCAAATTTTTTAGCTTGATGTAACAGAGAATTCGTAAACACCCGCTCCTTTAAATTTTAATCCCCTTCCAGCCCCATTTAGACCCCTTTTCACTATTAGGCAAATCAAACAGTGAAAAACATAAACCAAAACATAAAAATAAAAATATAATATACAAAATATATAAAATATAAAATTGAAAAATTTAAATATTTTAAATTTAAAATTAGAATTATTAATTTATATTTTTTTAAATATATATATAACTATCAAAAAGTATTAAAAAGTTTAATATACATAAATACAGATATATACACTTTGTATATATACATTATATATACATATTTATATATAGAACACACACACACATATATAAATTAACTCAATAAATATCTCACTCATTATATTTGTTCTCATGATTGTGTGGTGGATGTGGCGATGATAATTCTCTCTATGAATGCAGACAGACGTAGAGAGAGAGTGTGAAAGCGCTGTGGAAGGCGGGGAGGAGGGGAGATATTGAACGCCGTGACACGACATTATAAAGAGAAAGTGAAGGGGAGTTAGACGCTGTTAGACGACGTTATAGATAGAATGTGATGGGAAGGGAGGAAAGAGAGTGAGTGATGGAGGAAGATAGATACATAAAAGAATGAGAGTAGACTTGTCAAAGTACGTTTTTGGCCCTAGCAACGACACCTTTTAAGATATGGATTTCTAACCTAGCCCACTGGCATCCTCACCTCATTTTACATGTCCCTGTAAATTTTGGAGTCAATCCGACGGGATTTAGTGGCCTTTAACCCGTTCTCAATGCCAAAACCAGACAAACAAACGAACTTTTCGCATTTCAGAATTATTATATATACATACATACATACATACATACATACATACATACATACATACATACATACATACATACGTATGTATGTATATATACATATATATATTTATACAGAAGGAAATGGAGAATAAATGGATGTAATTACTGATTTATTTGCATAAAGATAAGGTTTTTAAAAAAAACATTACAAATAAATTGGAGGCTGAAAGCTCAAAAAAGTTATGAAAAGAACGTAAGAAGAACCTACATATATGTTTCTGTCAAACCCAACAAGCAGATAAGAATTTCTGAACATGTTGTTTAATGTCAATAAAATTGCCACATTTATACTATTTTATGGTTGGACTTCTTCAGGTTTCAAAAAGAACTATCTCCATTTAGGTAATCATTATATCTTTTTGAAGGAAGTGTGTAGTGATATAAAAATGTTTCTTCTTCTACTATAGCCTCGGGCCGACCAAAGCCTTGTGAGTGGATTTGGTAGACGGAAACTGAAAGAAGCCCATCGTATATATGTATATACATATATATATATATATGTGTGTGTGTGTGTGTGTGTGTGTGTGTGTGTATGCGTGTGTATATGTTTGTGTGTCAGTATGTGTCCCCCAGCATCGCTTGACAACCGATGCTGGTGTGTTTACATCCCCGTAACTTAGTGGTTCAGCAAAAGAGACCGATAGAATAAGTACTAGGCTTACAAAGAATAAGTCCTGGGGTCGATTTGCTCGACTAAAGGCGGTGCTCCAGCATGGCCACAGTCAAATGACTGAAACAAGTAAAAGAGTAAAAGAGAGATTCTATTTGATAGGTAGGTTTTTAATATTTGAAGATATTCTACATACAAATACAAAACATTATAATTATTAAACAGATAAACGAATAGAAAAATAAAAATATAAAAAATAAATAAATTTAATAATAGAAGAAGCTAAATTCTATGGATGATTCTTATTGGATTAGTGAGAGATACATAAGTTGTTATGATTCAGAATGGAGAGAAACTGGGAAAAAGCCATTGTAATGCTTGACCAGTTGGGGCTTACTTATCAACCATTATTGATTAGGATATGTAGGTGCATATTTGAATGCAGCTGACAAGAATACGAAAATGTCAAGTATATAGTGGGTCTTGCATATTTTAATTGAGCATATATGTGCAGGAGATTAATAAAATGAAAGAGTATATAAATAAATATGCATATGAACTCATATATATTTGTGCACAAAGATGCATGCACACAGGTAAACATAAAAACATCAACATAACACACGCATGCACATATATAACAGAATTATATTAAAAATATGCGAGAGATTCGAAATAAAGACACCTACCTTCTCCTCGCTCGACGGAGACCTTTCAGCGGTAATGAACCCTTCAACGCAGCCCGACCCGAACACTAGAAATAGCAGCTGCTTCTCCCCTACTATAACAACGTGCTCACGCGACTCACCACAAACGTCCGTCGCCTCACCTCCCGTGTGACACGATATATGCTGGTTTAGCTCCCTGAAGTCCAGCACCGGTCTGACTTTTCCCTTCGTAGGCTGCACCACCGCCATCAGGGGTAGCACTCCGCCCACTACCTCCTCCTCCCACGGGACAAGGACCCCTTCCTCGATCCACCTCTCCACTCGACCCTGGCGTGACATTTCAGGGTATGCTGGTAGCAGCTCACTCTGTTTTTCAGCATCGGGAGCTCGTCCTTCCATCACCACTCTATCGAACGCCGCCTGAAAATCTTTGTCCCCGATGGTGTAAGCGGCGCAGTCCCTCGCGGGGCTCTGCTCTCTCTGGCGATCCTGACTCGCAGTGCACGACGCCCCCACGCTTCCGAACGTGACCTCCTCTCCCACAATACTGACGCCACCGAGGCGGTTGATGGCGTCCATCCCCATCACCACATCAACCCCGTTTATCACGCGTTCAGCCACAATTACCTGCAGCCTTAGCGTCGCGCCTCGAACCACTATCTCTACCTTGCTGCTGCCTTTGCAACAGATTTCGCTGCCGTCGACCGCCCGGACGCTACTTGCCCCATTCCATTTCTTCGTCACCCTTGAAGTCACGAGGGTCGTCGTGCAACTCGTATTCACGAGGGCATTGAACGTCTTCCCCTCGGCCTCCACATCAATTACGGGCAGCGTCTCCAAAAGCGCCTCTACTCGTTTGCGGAGAAAGTTCGAGAGGCAGCAACTTCCCCACGGTCGTTTCCCTGTCTGCTTGCATCGATAGCAAACGGGCCCCAGTTGCGTGCACTCCCTCGCCATTTACGACCCCTGACATCTAAAACACCGACCTGAGAACGGCCGCTGTCGTTGCACGGTAGGCTTCTGCACGTCTTTCTCCGGTCGTTGTCCGTCTTTACGCACCTCCGTAACCGCCATCGCTATCGCCTTCTGCCCAGTGTGTCGCGTCAACACGCGGGCTTGAGTCACAAGTTCACTCAGCGCCATCTTTTTACTCCCGGGCAGTTGTTGCAGGCGAATCCCTACCTCATCGGGGAACTATTTACGAACGCCAGACGCGCTGCTCTCTCCAGCCCTTCTCCTGTAAACCCAACCAGCGTGGCTAACCTTCGCACTTCTGCCGCGTATTCGTCCACCTGTCCTCCCGTCCATCTAATCGTACCCAGCTTAGCAAAAACTCGGTGTAAGTATCTCTCAGGCGTTTCTCTATCTTCTCCTCACTCAGACGTTCTTCCTCGTCCATCTCAAAATATAGCATCAACGCGCTCCCTTCCAAATACAGCACCATAAGACTTGCCACGTCGCTTATGCCTTGCAGTCTTGCCATCAGCCTGATTTTACGAATCCAGGCCACTACATCGCCCTCACCATTAAAGGGTTTGATAATGGCGCTGGCAATCCTGATTTTCACTGCCACCGTGGTGACGTCTTATATGAAGCGCCGAAATAGCTTGTGGGGTATGCGGGAGATTTGAAGTAAGGACACCTACCTTCTCTTCACTCGACGGAGACCTTACAACGGTAATGGACCCTTCAACGCAGCCCGACCCGAACACTAGAAATAGCAGCTGCTTCTCCCCTACCATAGCAACGTGCTCACGCGACTCACTCCCTTGGTTACCTCGATCGAAAAAGACCCAATCCTGCCCTGCCTGCGAGCGCGTCACTCCTGCCCCTTCCTCTTCCGGTCAGCCCCAAGTTCCGGTCAGCTCCCCAGCTGCTGACGTCATCCCACAGGTATGTACATATATGTATGCATTTATGCATATATTTATATATTATGTATATATATATATATACATAATATATATATATATATATATATAGAGAGAGAGAGAGAGAGAGAGATAGATATATATACATATATATATATATATATAAAATATTATTAGAGACAAAACCACTATTTTGCAAAACAAACAAGGAAAGACTTAATCAATACATAAAATTTTAATAAATAGTCAAAAAAACCGCCACTACATAATCCTAAATCTGATTTTTTTCCCTGTAAATTTGGATTTATTCCCTAATATCTATTATTATTTATATATATATATATATATATATATATATATATATATATATATATATATATATATATAGAGAGAGAGAGAGAGAGAGAGAGAGAGAGAGAGAGAGATATATACATATATATATATATAAATATTTATATATATATATATATTATATATATAATAATAGAAATATTCAAATTACTAAGTCTCTCTAAAGGAGATTACGGCAGCGTTATTGGATATTAATAGTTATTGCCAAACTAATATGGCAGTCCATAAATATAAGACTAAAGCTGTCGCTGATTAGCTCCAAGAGGCTATCGCCTCTGGCTAGCTATATGACACACGAACCTGCGTCCATTACAACCTTCGAACAGGGGAGGTCAGCCGCTTCACCTTGCTGGTCAGACATCTGCAGACATGTTTCAGGGTTGTTGCTCTTTATCAATGCAGCGTAGTCAGACCCCTGTTCGAAGGTTGTAATGGACGCAGGTTCGTGTGTCATATAGCTAGCTAGAGGCGATGGCCTCTTGGAGCTAATCAGCGACAGCTTTAGTCTTATATTTATGGACTGCCATATTAGTTTGGCAATAACTATTAATATCCAATAACGCTGCCGTAATCTCCTTTAGAGAGACTTAGTAATTTGAATATTTCTATTATATATATATATAATATATATATATATAAATATTTATATATAATATATGTATATATATCTATCTCTCTCTCTCTCTCTCTCTATATATATATATATATATATATATATATATATAAATAATAATAAATATTAGGGAATAAATCCAAATTTACAGGGAAAAAAATCAGATTTAGGATTATGTAGTGGCGGTTTTTTTGACTATTTATTAAAATTTTATGTATTGATTAAGTCTTTCCTTGTTTGTTTTGCAAAATAGTGGTTTTGTCTCTAATAATATTTTATATATATATATATATATATATTATATATATATATATATATATAATATATATATATATATATATATATGGAGGTAGAAAAATGGAAGTGATTAACATGGAAGCAATTGAAGAGGCTCTCAAACAGACAGGAGAAGAAATTGTGTACATGACAAAAGGATTAGAATATGGAACCATAACGGTACAATTTAAAAGTGAGAAAGCAGCCAGGAATATAGCAGCCAAGGTGGTGAGTACAGAAAAGATTTACTTGTTCCCCTCGTATTTGAATAGAAGGACCACCAGAATTAGGGTGGTGGGAATACCTCCACACCTAGAGGGCGAATTAATAACGGCTGCGGTTATCAAAGGAAATGAAGATAAAGTGGACATCCTCCACGCCATTATGAAATATGAAGGCGTGAGAGGTGCCACACTAGAAATGAACATACAGACGGAGGCGGAAGTTATAGAAAAGCTTACGGACAGTATAAAAACTGGAAATATTATTATGAGAGTGTGGGTGGAGGGTAGAGCGCCCAGGTGCTACAAGTGTGGCCTGAGGGGTCACATAAGAGCCTACTGCCCTCCCCCACCAAAGGAAAAAGAAAAGGAAATCGTCGCGGAAGCCCCAAAAGAGGAAGAAACTAAAGAGAACCAAACAGAAAAAGAAACGACAGAAGAAGGAGATGCAACAAGAGTGGGAAGAAGGAAGAAAAAAGAGAAAAAGAAAGAAAAAGAAAAACTGTGCGAAGCCCCAACCCACCCCAACACCACCCGCACCCTCTGAATCCCACCCTTCCCCTGCAGACAGTGAACCCACCCGCTCCCCTCCAACAAGAAAACAAAAGAAAAATACAGACAGACAAGAGTTTGAAAACGAACCCAGGCCGAACATTTATATTATGACTAAACAGAAAGAAGTTAAAAGGGTAATGGAGGAGTATGATTGGTATGAAATGGATGGGACCAGATATGCAGTGCTGGAAAAGAAGAATATAGATGAGTTTGTGTTGAGGTGTGAAAGGGAGAATTGGGAGGTGAAAGATACAAGAATGAGCGATGAATTCGTGGAAAAAATGGAGGAGGGTTTCGGAGTAAGAATAGATATGGATGGTCTTCGTATTGGGAATGAACAATCAGGTGACAGTGAAAACAAACGGACAGGTAAGTGATGCTGGCGGAGAGGGCCGTTAGCATCGCTTTCATATTATCATATTTCATTTTAATATTCATTTGCTCATAAATTTAATCATATTGTTCTATGTCTCCCATGTTTTGTTATGTCCGCCATTCTTCGTAGCCCCTGGTGGGTAATAAAGAATTACAATGTAGAGAAAAGAGGAGATTGAACGGCGGTGTTTTTTGCGCTCTGTAAAATTCGGTTGCGGTTGAAAAGGAAAAAAGAACAAAAAGTGAATTGTGGTTGTTGCGGAATTGGAACGTCGGTTGGTGCGGTTTCGCGTCGCACTGGTTCTGTGCGTCGCACGTTTTCTGTTCGGAGGCTGTTTTTCTGTTTGAGGCGACTATGAGCCGCCGCTGCCAAATGATGAGATGGAAGGGAGAAATTCTCTGAAAATTCGTCGACATCTGAGGAGGAGTTGGCGGTGAAAAAATGGAAAGCACCTACGCAGGTATAACGAAGGAGTCAACAGAAAAAGAGATAGACCTGGCTAAGTTGACGGGCTTCAGGAGTTCATGAAGGAGGAGGAGAACGGAGAGGTAGAGCTGTTGCCTCCAGCAGGGCGCGGAGACTGGTTCCTTCGTAGAACCATTAAATATAAAGTATTTATGAATGGAGGTAGAAAAATGGAAGTGATTAACATGGAAGCAATTGAAGAGGCTTTCAAACAGACAGAAGAAATTGTGTACATGACAAAAGGATTAGAATATGGAACCATAACGGTACAATTTAAAAGTGAGAAAGCAGCCAGGATATAGCAGCCAAGGTGGTGAGTACAGAAAAGATTTACTTGTTCCCCTCGTATTTGAATAGAAGGACCACCAGAATTAGGGTGGTGGGAATACCTCCACACCTAGAGGGCGAATTAATAACGGCTGCGGTTATCAAAGGAAATGAAGATAAAGTGGACATCCTCCACGCCATTATGAAATATGAAGGCGTGAGAGGTGCCACACTAGTAATGAACATACAGACGGAGGCGGAAGTTATAGAAAAGCTTACGGACAGTATAAGAACTGGAAATGTTATTATGAGAGTGTGGGTGGAGGGTAGGGCGCCCAGGTGCTACAAGTGTGGCCAGAGGGGTCACATAAGAGCCTACTGCCCTCCCCCACCAAAGGAAAAAGAAAAGGAAATCGTTGCGGAAGCCCCAAAAGAGGAAGAAACTAAAGAGAAACAAACAGAAAAGGAAACGACAGAAGAGGAGATGCAACAAGAGTGGGAAGAAGGCAGAAAAAAGAGAAAAAGAAAGAAAAAGAAAAACTGTGCGAAGCCCCAACCCACCCCAACACCACCCGCACCCTCTGAATCCCACCCTTCCCCTGCAGACAGTGAACCCACCCGCTCCCCTCCAACAAGAAAACAAAAGAAAAATACAGACAGACAAGAGTTTGAAAACGAACCCAGGCCGAACATTTATATTATGACTAAACAGAAAGAAGTTAAAAGGGTAATGGAGGAGTATGATTGGTATGAAATGGATGGGACCAGATATGCAGTGCTGGAAAAGAAGAATATAGATGAGTTTGTGTTGAGGTGTGAAAGGGGAGATTGGGAGGTGAAAGATACAAGAATGAGCGATGAATTCGTGGAAAAAATGGAGGAGGGTTTCGGAGTAAGAATAGATATGGATGGTCTTCGTATTGGGAATGAACAATCATGTGACAGTGAAAACAAACGGACAGGTAAGTGATGCTGGCGGAGAGGGCCGTTAGCATCGCTTTCATATTATCATATTTCATTTTAATATTCATTTGCTCATAAATTTAATCATATTGTTCTATGTCTCCCATGTTTTGTTATGTCCGCCATTCTTCGTAGCCCCTGGTGGGTAATAAAGAAATTACAATGTAGAGAAAAGAGGAGATTGAACGGCGGTGTTTTTTGCGCTCTGTAAAATTCGGTTGAAAAGGAAAAAAGAACAAAAAGTGAATTGTGGTTGTTGCGGAATTGGAACGTCGGTTGGTGCGGTTTCGCGTCGCACTGGTTCTGTGCGTCGCACGTTTTCTGTTCGGGAGGCTGTTTTTCTGTTTGAGGCGACTATGAGCCGCCGCTGCCAAACTGATGAGATGGAAGGGAGAAATTTCTCTGAAAATTCGTCGACATCTGAGGAGGAGTTGGCGGTGAAAAAAATGGAAAGCACCTACGCAGGTATAACGAAGGAGTCAACAGAAAAAGAGATAGACCTGGCTAAGTTGACGGGCTTCCAGGAGTTCATGAAGGAGGAGGAGAACGGAGAGGTAGAGCTGTTGCCTCCAGCAGGGCGCGGAGACTGGTTCCTTCGTAGAACCATTAAATATAAAGTATTTATGAATGGAGGTAGAAAAATGGAAGTGATTAACATGGAAGCAATTGAAGAGGCTTTCAAACAGACAGAAGAAATTGTGTACATGACAAAAGGATTAGAATATGGAACCATAACGGTACAATTTAAAAGTGAGAAAGCAGCCAGGAATATAGCAGCCAAGGTGGTGAGTACAGAAAAGATTTACTTGTTCCCCTCGTATTTGAATAGAAGGACCACCAGAATTAGGGTGGTGGGAATACCTCCACACCTAGAGGGCGAATTAATAACGGCTGCGGTTATCAAAGGAAATGAAGATAAAGTGGACATCCTCCACGCCATTATGAAATATGAAGGCGTGAGAGGTGCCACACTAGTAATGAACATACAGACGGAGGCGGAAGTTATAGAAAAGCTTACGGACAGTATAACTGGAAATGTTATTATGAGAGTGTGGGTGGAGGGTAGGGCGCCCAGGTGCTACAAGTGTGGCCAGAGGGGTCACATAAGAGCCTACTGCCCTCCCCCACCAAAAAAAAGAAAAGGAAATCGTTGCGGAAGCCCCAAAAGAGGAAGAAACTAAAGAGAACAAACAGAAAAGGAAACGACAGAAGAGGAGATGCAACAAGAGTGGGAAGAAGGCAGAAAAAAGAGAAAAAGAAAGAAAAAGAAAAACTGTGCGAAGCCCCAACCCCCCAACACCACCCGCACCCTCTGAATCCCATCCTTCCCCTGCAGACAGTGAACCCACCCGCTCCCCTCCAACAAGAAAACAAAAAAAAATTAACACAGACAGACAAGAGACTGAAAGCGAACCCAGGCCGAACATTTGTATTATGACAGAACAGGAAGAGGTTAAAAGGGTAATGGAAGGGTATACATGGTGCGATTCAGGTGTGACCAGGTGTGCAGTGATTGAAAAGGAGCGAATAGATGAGTTTATGAGAAGGTGCGAAAGGGAGAATTGGGAGGTGGAAGAGATGAGTCTGAGTGATGAATCCGTGAAAAATATGGAGAATCGTTTTGAAGTGAGAATGGAGAATATCGGTTTTATTATTGGAAATTGGAGTGACGGCGAAAACCAAAGGACAGGTAAGTGATGCTAACCGATGGGGCCTTTAGCATCGCTTTCATATTATCATTTTTTCATGTAACAATTCATCCTTCATAAATTTAATTATAATGTTCTATGTCCCCATGTCTTGTAATGTCCCCCTCTTCGTTGGCCCCTTGTGGGTAATAAAGAATCAAGATTTTCACATCACGGTCGTGTTTTTTTGCGCTCTGTAAAGTTCGGTAAAAAGGAAAAGAGAACAAAAACTGAATTATTTTTATTGCGGAATTTTGAACGTCGTTGATGCGGTTTCGCGTTTCGCTGGTTCTGCGCGTTGCACTTTTTCTGTTCGGGCGGCCTTTTCGGCCTGTCAGACAGAGGGAAATGGACGACCACTCCCTAGTGGAGGAGTCGGAGGAGGAATGGATATTTGAGAACTTGTCGGAGACATCGACCTCTGAAGACGAGCAAATCGGTGATGTAAATAATGTGGAGATAAAAAACAGGAAAACGTACGCAGGAGTTGCAAAAAAGAAGACGGCACAGGAAAAGGAAATAAACCTAGAAAAATTGCCAGGTTTCAGAGGTATATGAGGAAGGACAGCGGTGAGGTCGAACTGGCACACCACCACCAAGAGAAAGGAATGGTACGAGAAAAGGACCATCATATACAGGGTGTTCGCAAGCGAAAAGAAAAAGATAGAAGTGGTGAATATGGAATGGATAAATGAGGCGCTAAGAAGAACGGAAGAGGAAATCGAATTTCTTTCGAGAGGTTCAAAATATGGTACTGTAGTAGTACAGTTCAAAAGTGAGAAGGCAGCAAGGAAGATGGCGGCGAAGGCGGTGAAATCCGAGAAGGTAATACTTTTGCCTACGTATCTAAATAGAAAAATTACTAGAGTAAGGGTCGAGGGAGTGCCCCCAAACGTTGAGGCTGAGTGGATAGTGGCGGCTGTGATTAGCGGCCACGAGGCGGAAGTGGACATCCTCCATGCCTCGGTTAAGACCGAGGGCTGGAGAGGCGTGACAGTGGAACTGAATGTGCAGGCAGAGAACGAGGTACTGGTGGACCTAACAGAAAACATCAGATTGGGAGACGTGATTATGAGAGTGTGGGTGGAGGGCAGGGCGCCCAGGTGCTATAAGTGTGGCTTGAGGGGTCACATAAGAGCCTTCTGCCCTCCCCCACCAAGAGAAAAGGAAATTGTTGCGGAACCCCCAAGGGAGGAAGAGAATAAAGAAGAGATCCAGACAGAGAAGGAAACGACGGAAGAAGGGGAAATCCAGCAAGAGTGGGAAGAAGGAAGGAAAAAAAGAGGAGAAAAGTAAACAACACGCTACACCAATCCAATCCAACACCACCCACATCCTCTGAGTCCCACCCTATCCCTGCAGACAGTGAACTCACCCGCTCCCCTCCAACAAGAAAACAAAAAAGTAATACACACAGACAAGAGACTGAAACCGAATCCGGGCGCTTTGTTCTGTGTAGGTTAAAAAAAAGAAAGAGAGGACATAAAAGACATGTTAGAGGGTTATCTAGGGTATGAAAAGGGGGTCTGGAAATATGCAATGGTGAAGAGGGAAGAAATGGATGGACTGTTAGTGTGGTGCGAAAATAGAAATGTGAAAGTGGAGGAGTGGGTAGTTGGGGATAAGACGAAGAATTATTTTTAAAAATTATATGCTATGGACTTGGAGAATATGTGTATTGAAATTGGGGAGAACAATAGATGATAGGGTACGAAGGACAGGTAAGTGATGCTAGCGGAATGAGATGTTAGCATTACTTTCATAATATCATTTTTCAAAATTCATTTTTCATTCTTTGTAATTGTGATGTTCTATGTCCCCAATGTTTGTAGTGTCCCCTCTGTGTAGCCCCTCGTGGGTAATAAAGAAATCAGATTGAACGGCGGTGTTTTTTGCGCTCTGTGAAATTCGGTTAGAAAGGAAAAAAGAACAAAAAGTGAATTGGGGTTGTTGCGGAATTGGAACGTCGGTTGGTGCGGTTTCGTGTCGCACTGGTTCTGTGCGTTGCACGTTGTCTGTTCGGGAGGCAGTTTTTCGGTCTGAGGCGACTATGAGCCGCCTCTACCAAACGGATGAGATGGAAGGGAGAAATTTCTCTGAAAATTCGTCGACATCTGAGGAGGAGTTGGCGGTGGAAAAAATGGAAAGCACCTACGCAGGTATAACGAAGAAGTCAACAGAAAAAGAGGTAGACCTGGCTAAGTTGACGGACTTCCAGGAGTTCACGAAGGAGGAGGAGAACGGAGAGGTAGAGCTGTTGCCTCCAGCAGGGCGCGGAGACTGGTTCCATCGTAGAACCATTAAATATAAAGTATTTATGAATGGAGGTGGAAAAATGGAAGTGATTAACATGGAAGCAATTGAAGAGGCTCTCAAACAGACAGGAGAAGAAATTGTGTACATGACAAAAGGATTAGAATATGGAACCATAACGGTACAATTTAAAAGTGAGAAAGCAGCCAGCCAGGAATATAGCAGCCAAGGTGGTGAGTACAGAAAAGATTTACTTGTTCCCCTCGTATTTGAATAGAAGGACCACCAGAATTAGGGTGGTGGGAATACCTCCACACCTAGAGGGCGAATTAATAACGGCTGCGGTTATCAAAGGAAATGAAGATAAAGTGGACATTCTCCACGCCATTATGAAATATGAAGGCGTGAGAGGTGCCACACTAGAAATGAATATACAGACGGAGGCGGAAGTTATAGAAAAGCTTACGGACAGTATAAAAACTGGGAATATTATTATGAGAGTGTGGGTGGAGGGTAGGGCGCCCAGGTGCTACAAGTGTGGCCAGAGGGGTCACATAAGAGCCTACTGCCCTCCCCCACCAAAGGAAAAAGAAAAGGAAATCGTCGCGAAAGCCCCAAAAGAGGAAGAAACCAAAGAGAACCAAACGGAAAAAGAAACGACAGAAGAAGAGATGCAACAAGAGTGGGAAGAAGGAAGAAAAAAGAGAAAAAGAAAGAAAGAGAAAAAGAAAGAAAGAGAAAAAGAAAGAAAAAGAAAAACTGTGCGAAGCCCCAACCCACCCCAACACCACCCGCACCCTCTGAATCCCACCCTTCCCCTGCAGACGGTGAACCCACCCAACAAAAAAACAAAAGAAAAATAATAATACAGACAGACAAGAGTTTGAAAACGAACCCAAAGTTAATATATTTTTGCCGTCGTATTATTCTCTACTGTTTGTCTACCTGTTTTTGTCTATTGCTGTCTAACTGTTGAAGTCAGCCTTCGCGCGAGGACTTCGCGTTGGTGTTCCCCCCTCCGTGGGGGAAAAATATCCTTTATATTGTGACTGAACAGAAAGAAGTTAAAAGGGTAATGGAGGAGTATGAATGGTATGAAATGGATGGGACCAGATATGCAGTGCTGGAAAAGAAGAATATAGATGAGTTTGTGTTGAGGTGTGGAAGGGAGAATTGGGAGGTGAAAGATACAAGAATGAGCGAACAATTCGTGGAAAGTATGGAGGAGGGTTTCGGAGTAAGAATGGATATGGATGGTCTTCGTATTGGGAATGAACATTCAGGTGACAGTGAAAACAAAAGGACAGGTAAGTGATGCTGGCGGAGGGGGCCGTTAGCATCGCTTTCATATTATCATTTTTTCATTTTAATATTCATTTGCTCATAAATTTAATCATATTGTTATATGTCTCCCATGTTTTGTTATGTCCGCCATTCTTCGTAGCCCCTGGTGGGTAATAAAGAAATTACATGGAGAAAAGCTATTTGCGTTTATTGTAAGTTAATATATTTTTGCCGTCGTATTATTATCTCTGTTATTCTCTACTGTTTGTCTACCTGTTTTTGTCTATTGCTGTCTAACTGTTGAAGTCAGCCTTCGCGCGAGGACTTCGCGTTGGTGTTCCCCCCTCCGTGGGGGAAAAATATCCTTTATCTTGAATTACCAAGGGCTTGTTAAGCCAACTGTTCGAGATGGAGTCCCCCATCTCTTATTCTCCGGTGACGAGTGAAGAGGAGTCTCCGGCGATGTCGCCAAGGAAAAAAGAGGCGGTGTCGCCAAGGAAAAAAGAGGCGATGTCGCACCAGCACCAGCTCCAGCGAAAAAATTCTCTGAAGTGGCCGGTAAAAAGATCAAAAAAATAAACGTGGAAGACTTGAAAAAATATGCGGACTGTGTCACAAAAGAGGGCACGGAAGTGAGTGGTCACAAACGTCCAAAAACACGATGAAATAGAAAAAAAAAGAATAATCTATAAGACATTTAACACGACGACAAAAATGATACAAAAAATTGAAGAAAAAAAAATAGAGAATTATCTAAAACCATTAATGGACAAGATAACTTACATTAACAGAGGAAAGAGATACGGCACAGTGGAGGTGCGTTTTACTACAGAGGAGATAGCAAAAAAACTATCTATGGAGCCGATTAAAGCGGAGAACATTGTTCTCCTCCCCTTGTATAGATGGAAAAGAACATCGAGAATTCCCCCAGAGGCAGATGCCGAATGTCTGGTGGCAGAAGGGACGACTGAAGGTGTGGAGGTGACGGAGACAACAGAACCAGCGGCGGAGGAAAATAAGAGCGAGGAAAAGAAAAATGAGGAGGGGTGGGCAAAAATCATCAGAAAAAAAAGAAAAACGGAAACCACTCCTCCCAGAGTGAACTAAAAGAAGAAAAGAGAGTCGATGAACTCATATATGGCCGTTAAGGCATCAAACAACAGACTCGGGAACGTATTGGCAGCTATGGCCAAAGTAGAGAAAATAGGGAAAAAGAACGACTATGTAGTTTACAGAATAGGCCGGAAGGATTACGGGCGGATAAAGTCCGAATTCTTCCATGACGTAGGCCCACTAAGAATGGATGTGACATCTCCACATATATTCGAGGGCCTACGTCAGACTCCCCCACGAGGCCCTGAAAAAGAGTTAAACAAAAAAGAAAAAGAGAACCACTGATATAAAGGTAAGTAATGGATTGCATTTATGTTGGTTGTTTGAATGTGCGCGGCCTGGGAGCAGGCTAGAAGCAAGGTCGCTTCCTGCATGATATCAGGTCGCATAATTTAGATGTTATTGTTGCTACAGAAACCCGGTTAGAGGGGCCAAGAGGTCTACTCCCGCTGTTTGACGGCTACGAGAGTTTTTTCTCTCCTGGCAGTCCTACTGGCAGAAGTGGGGTGTTGGTCCTAATGAAAAGAAACCGGGTTTCTGAGAAAAAGTTAATTTTTGCAGATTCAGAAGGTAGGCTGGTCGTCATGGATTTGACGTTCAGTAACGGTAAAGTTATCAGACTGGTTGCAATTTACGCACCCAACAGTACAGGGCAAAGTGATTATTTTCGTGAACTAGAAAACTTTCTTGGTACTTCGCATTCATTAGTTGTGCTAGGAGACTTTAACACAATTTGCAAAGCGGATGTAGATTGTGTTGGCTCGCGTTCAGATAGAAAAGGTAAGAGTGGCTTCATAGAACTGCTAAGCCGCTTTGAGCTAGCAGATCCTTATAGGCTGGAATTTCCGAACGCTCAATTGTGGACATGGTCAAACAGCGACGGATCTTCCAGGTCATATTTAGATAGAATACTAATTAGAAAAGTAGAGCGAAAAATAGCTAAGCGTCCACAGTTTTACCCGATCAGCTACAGTGATCATAAAATGGTCACCTGTAAGCTTGACATAGATAAGGTTAAAAATAGAGGATCCGGTTACTGGAAACTTAATACGTCCCTTTTGGCGATTAAGGAGTACAAAGACCGGATTAGGACTATAATTCAGAGGGCACTATCTGGTACCATCATTAATAACAAATGGTGGTACGCCCTCAAACGAGCCATCAAGTTCGAGTCAATTAGATATAGCTGGAAGAGGAAGCCTTGAAAACTGGCTCTGCTGCTCAGGTGGCGTCCAAGAGACTGGTGTTAAACCAGCACCTCGAGGCCAAACACATGGGCCGCATTGTCAGGGCTAGGATCCGCCATATGGGTTATGAAGGAATCAACGCCGTGAGATGGGCCCGAGTGCTGGAAGCTCAGCATGGTAACGATGCCACGATTCGATCTTTGACGAACCAACGAGGAGATGCGTGAGGCCTTTCAGGAGCACTTCGCTCAGCTTTTCGGTGAGTGCGGCGGACTGGATAGGAGGAGGGCCTTTACGGACCTACTCGACGGGCTGCCGCGCTTATCGGGGCGAGATAATTTCAGGCCCATCACTCTGCTAAACACAGAGTTGAAGATTTTGGCCAAAGTGTTATCGAAAAGATTGGCGCGTGTCGCAGATGGTCTGATCGGAAAGGCACAGACATGTGCCGTTCCGGGCAGAACCATTCAGGATAATCTCCATCTTATGCGGTACACTATAGAGGGGTTTAATAACGATTCTGGCAAGGGTGGGGCACTGGTCCATTTAGACCAATCTAAAGCATTTGATAGGGTCGACAATCGTTACCTGGTATCTGCCCTGGCACAGTTCGGGCTGAGCCTTGGCTTCCTCAGGTGGATTATGCAAATTTATGATAACATCGACTCGGTAGTTCGGGTGAACGGCTTCTTGTCGAAGCCGTTCAAAATCAAGCGCTCGGTTCGTCAAGGGTGTCCGCTCTCCCTGCTTTTGAATGCGATGGCTCTTGAGCCATTACTGCGTAAACTGAGCGGCATCCCGAGACAGCCAGGTAGTGGAAAATCAGTGTCAGCGTACGCGGATGACATCACCATCATCGTAACCGAAATGGACCACCTACATAAAGTAGGCAAGGCCACAGAGGTTTACGAGACGGTGACAGGAGCAAAAGTTAATCGCAAAAAGTCAGTCGGCTTGCAACTCGGCACCTGGAGAGGCAAGTCGATGCCTCCCGACAGCGTTGTGGGACGTTGGACGGAGGGTCCGATTAAATTGCTAGGGGTCTGGTTCGGTCCAGACCTCCACATAGAGAAGAATTGGGACGAGGTATCGAGCAGGGTGGCTGCAGTAACCAAGACCTGGTCTTGGCGGTGGCTATCCCTGAAAGGGAGGGCGGAGGTGGCCAATGTGTTTATCGCATCGGTTATCACCTACCGCCTTTCCGTCGTTCCTTGTCCTGATTCGTGGTTGATCAAGTTGGAAAGACAGCTCTTCTACTTCTTGTGGAAGGGCGGGAAACGACTTGTGAAACGCTCTACTTGCTGTCAAGAACCGTTAAAGGGTGGGCTAGGGATGCCTTGGCTGATGATGCGCAAACATGCGCTGAGGTTGACATCTGTGGCTCTACCTGGATGGTGAACGGGTGTGGTCTTCGCTAGCAAAACTGATGTTTCCCAAGTTCACTAGTTTCGGTGGATGGGAAACCTAGCTGAATTGTAGATCGAAACTTGGCACTTGGTACACGGAGTGTCGCAAGGCTCTCCTGCTATTCCGTCGCTCGGGCAACGCCTGCGGTGGGGGTTTCCACCACATTCTTCTATAGAGGGTTGATAGAGGCGGAATGTGAAGATACCTTGGGGGAAACCCTAGGTCTCGACGATAATCAGCTGGCCAGTCTGTACCGAAGTACGTTCAAGCCGAAGACACTGGACAACTTCCAGAAGTCTCTGGCATGGCAATGCTACAGAGGAGCTCTACCTGTTCGGGATAAACTCGCAAGGCACGGTGGCCAAGACAGTCCGATATGTCGAAGATGCGGGCGGGATAGGGAAACTGTCCCGCACGCTATTGTTCATTGTCCGGACGTGTCTGAGGTGTGGGTTTATGCCGAACAGCTGTTGTCAAGTACAGGAAGAGTACAGCTGTCGACTGAGTCGATTACAAAAATTGACCCACCGGATTTCCTCGCGAATGAAGGTAAGTTTCGTTTTCTCGTTGTAGTAGCAATTGCGAAAGAGGTGATATGGAAGAGAGTCAGGCAAGTTCATCTCCGGCCCTGGTTTGATGAATTATTTCATCTTTCACCTGAAAAGGAAGATAGGGCTGGAGAGAATATGCCTGACTAAGAGAGTGTATGAAGAACGATGGAAAGATGTAGCACGAAAGTTGCGAGTGAATGATACAACATAAATGTAAACCAAACGAAACCAAAAGTATCAGTGGGGAGGCGGGGCTCGTGGAGTCCGAGCTAAACCCGCACCCACTCCACCCGTAATGTCTTCCGGTCTGTTCCAACATTCGATTTCTTGCTATTTTTGTAATTTTGTGTAAATTTTTAAAATTCGCTTTTTTGTAAAACCCATTCGTTGTCCCATCTATGTTCGCCCCTTGTGGGTAATAATAAAATATGGAGAAAAGCACCTTCGAAAAGTGTCTTGGTGCGACTATGAAAGATATCTAATCAGAGGCGGTAAATTCGCCACAATAGAAGCAAGGTTCGAGTCAACGGAGTGTACAAGGGAGTACTCGACTCGAACTTGCAAAGTGGAAATATTTTATTTTTACCTTTATATCTGGGATGTAGGACGTGCCGGATAAAAGTTTAAAATGCCCCCCCCCCCCCCAGAAGTAGAGGTAGGCTGGATTGTAGCCACACTTCTATACAAGAGGGAGGACAAGATACGATTGATCGAAATTACAAGAGACTGGCTAACAATTCCAGTCTGTTATATATTTTGAGTATTGTTATCACTAGCGATATCAAGATATAACTTTGTATTTTGAATTTTATGTGTAGATGTATATATATAGATGTACATGTAATATGTACACATATATATACACATATATACATGCACTAGCACTATGACCCAGCAACAACGGGTCTTTAATGCTAGTATTTATTATTATATATCTTATGATAGTTTTTATTACATTCAGTTTATTTATTTTAAATTTGTTATTCTAGTTTACCTGGGTTTATTGTCCCTTATGTACTAGAAGTGTGTGTGTTTGTATGTAAATGTATGTGAATGTACAAGTTTAAATGCATAGGTTAATGCGTTTCACTGTGCACAAGAATGAGTGCAGTTAGGTAGTAGTGATGTATATGTGTTAGTGAAGAGTATGTAAGTATAGTTTAGTAATAAATCATCATCATCATCATCGTTTAACATCCGCTTTCCATGCTAGCGTGGGTTGGATGATTTGATTGAGGTCTGGCGAACTAGATGGCTGCCCAGACTCCAATCTGATCTGGCAGAGTTTCTACAGCTGGAAGCTCTTCCTAACACCAACCACTCCGAGAGTGTAGTGGGTGCTTTTACATGCCACCGGCACGAGGGCCAGTCAGGTGGTACTGGCAATGGCCACACTCAAAAGGTGTTTTTTACGTGCCACTTGCACAGGAGACGGTCTGGTGGAACTGGAAACGACCTCGCTCAAATGTTCTTTCAAGTCCCACTGGCACAAGTGCCAGTAAGGCAATGCTGGTAGCAATCAAACTTGAATGGTGCTTTTTATGTGCCACCAGCACAGAAGATAGTTTGCTGCTCTGGCAACAATCACACTCAGATGGTGCTCTTAACACTCCACTAGCACAGATGTCAGTCATCGAATTTTATTTATATTTAAATATATGTATGCATGAATGGTTGGTTGTGTGTATATGTATGTATATATCTGAACCTTGGTGGCAAAGTCTGTAGTGGAGGTGGTTGCTCTGAGAGTATAGTGACTAGAATAAGAATAGCTCCTACTCTGCTGACAACTAAGGGCCTCTTGCTTAGGATGAAAGGTAAACTGCATGATGCATGTGTACGAACTGCCATACTACATGGCAGTGAAACATGGGCCATGACTGCTGAGGACATGCATAGGCTTGAAAGAAATGAAGCTGGATGTGTAATTTCAGTGTGCATATATGACAGAGTGTAAGCGCCCTGACAGAAAAGTTAAAATTAAAGAGCATCAAATGTGGTGTGCAAGAGAGATGATTGTGCTGGTATGGTCATGTGTTATGTAATGATGAGGACAGCTGTGTGAGGAAGGGCCACTCCCTAGCTGTGGAAGGAACCTGTGGAAAAGGTAGAAAAGGTAGACATGGGATAAGGAGGTGAAGCATGACCTTCAAACATTGGACCTCACAGAGGCAATGACAGGAGACCAAGACCTTTGGAGATATGCTGTGACTGAGAAGACTTGGCAACTAAAGTGAGATCACAGCCATGGCCGATGCTAGTGTTGCATGTCCGGCCCATTTAAAAGTAACCCTGATGCATTGGGTGATATGATATGCTTGAGAAGACCTGTTGAAGACCAAAATTGTAGCTGTGGCCAGTGCCCCCTGACGCTCCCATTCCAGTACATGTAAAATGCATCATCTGAATGTGGTCGATGCCAGTGTCCCCTGACTAGCTCCATCCGAATGTTGCCAATGCCAGTAGACTCTGACTGGCTCCTGTGCCGGGTGCACATAAAATGCACTGTCTGAACGTGATCAATGCCAGGCCCATCTGACTGTCTCTTGTGCCTGTGGCACATAAAAAGCACCCACTACACTCTTGGAGTGGTTGGCATTAGGAAGGGCATCCACCTGTAGAAATATTGCCAGATCAGATTGGAGCCTAGTGCAGCCGCTGACTTTTCAGACCATCTAACACATGTCAGCATGGAAAAAGGACGTTAAACAATGATGATGATGTGTGTGTAGATAGATATATAGAAGTAGATGTAGGTATGGGTGTAAAAATGTGTATGTATATAGGCATACATTTTTATGTATGTTTTATTATTGTATGTACAGTATGATAAATATCTGTCTAGGTGTGTGAAAGTAGATTTATTATTATATTTCTGTGTGTCTTTTACACAAATGTATATGTGTATATAAAAGATCTGTCTCCCAGCCTTCTATTTTTATTACCTTTAATAAGTTTTGTGACATAGCTATATATAGATGAAGATATTATAAAATAACCGTCTTATTTATAACTTTTCAGAGGTAGAACATGATGTATGCTTTTCCCTCTTCCTACTGATAAATCATGCACATCAAAATTATGAGCAATGCAATTTCAATAGTGAAAAAAAAATGAGAATATGGTAATATGGTGCAATATGGTGCAATGTCTTACAAAAGGAATGACAGACAGCAAATAATTTCCAAGCAAGTAATGATGAAGTTCTTTTGCATAACCTTTGGAAAGATTATAAATCAACTTAGAATAAAGTCAGTTTTTTTTTCTGCAGTGGGTATCAAATATTGTTGAATCCATGTTTTACAACTTCTTAATGCCATCAGAGTTAGCAAATTTTCTTGTAGTAAGTTTCTTCTCAATAGGTGCCCAAATATTCTTGATGGAATTTAAATTCTACACTATGATGATAACCAGAACATTTCTCAGCAATCTTTTTCTTGCTTTTTCTTGCTTTTGAAGTATGAACAAAAGCATTATCTTGTTGAAAAATGACCTTGCATTTTTTTTTCTCTAGAAATAATTTTTTCAAAGTGGGAAATAATTTTCTCTTTAACAATTTTAGTTATTCCAATGCAATAATTGACAGTGCATGCTTTATAAACTCACCAATGCATGCAGATAAAAATGCATCCCATACCATACTTTACATTCAATGAAATACACTCAAGCTGAAATCTCTCACTAGCTGTATAAAAGTGACATTCAGTGAGTATAACTATAAAAACTCACTTTAGATGATTTTCTGAAACCAGTCTCATTCACAGTTACAAGTAGAATCTGTTCTTTTTCTTTTATTTATTAACAATAGCTTCCTTGTATATTTAGAAGTGAAACCAGCATCTTTCAATAATTTCATTTTCAGTAGTTCTAAACTCCCTTAACTGTTAATATAGGCCTCCTTTTCTTTCTTGTAGAACAAGTTTCCTGAAATTATAGACCAACTCTCTTTATAGTAGGTAGAGAAGGAAATATTTTCTTCTTTAGTAGCTAGTTATTGTGCCGGTTTCACAATCAGTTTAATTTTAAAATTCACCTGAGTATGGAATTTCTTTAACAGCATACCAGATAAGGGGCCTATCACCACAGAGTGGGAAAATTGTCACACCATCATGCCTTTTACCATCCCCTTGGTCTAGCCCCACTGGATTGGGCTGGGAAAGGAAGTGAGGCATTTAGGCCATGCTTTATGATTTCATTAGGGACAGCATCGTGTGAGAGATGGCCAGTACTATAGGGGCATGACAATGGGTGGAGGCCAAGAGATTCCACAGTGGATCCACAGCAGTACTTGTGAGGTAAACTTGAATTTATTTTTCAGTAGTGCAATAGTCCAATATCAAGATTAGTACAGCAGAGGGGATTGATATAAAAAAACAGGATTGAAAAGTATCAAGATGACGTTACAGGAGACATAGTCCCAAATGACAGAAGTAGGTATAACAATAACATCAACACTATTAAATAAATTAGGAATACGGAATACAATAAGGGGAAGCCTGGATACAAAATTGAGACTAAAAAGTGCAACTGTAGAGACAAAAATGTATGTTCTCTAGAGAATAACTGTTTGCACAAGAACATTATATACAAATATAAAGTGGAAACCAATGCACATGCGTATGCATACATGGGTGCAATGGGTGACTGCCTCAAAAACCACTAAAGAAACCATGTTACATCATTTTGTAACAGGTGCATAGGGGGTAACTGGAAATTCTTACGGGACAGCTTACTGGGACAGCTTACTGTGTGCCACAGGCCAAATCTGTAGCTGGAGCAAAGTCCCTTCAAAACTTAGAGTAATGTGGTGTTGGAATAATACAGTAGACAAGGCCATTAGAACAAAGAAACAGGCAGGCCTAAAAAGCCTGGAAGGATGTGGGTAGCAGGGAACTGTGCCAGATAGCCAGAAGGGAGGCTGGGAAACAGTTATACTCAGCTAAGGGAGAAGTAAAAAAGAAGTTTGCCAATGTCCAGTGACCTGAGGACCAAAGAACTGAAGTATTTCAGATTGCAAGTCAGTGTGTGAGAGAAAATTGTGATGTCACAGGAGAAAAATGTGTCTGCATGGATGATGTAGCACTTGCTTTAATGATTCTGCAAAGTAAAAAGGCTTGGAGAAGCCATTATTAAAGCCTGCTGAATGTGAAGAATGAATAGGAGGAGGAGAGAAAAAATTTCAGGTGTGGAAGCAAGGTTTAAAATCAAAGGGCAATGTTGCAAAGCCAAAGTCCTAGTAAGTAGTGGAAATATATAGTCAGTACAAGGTGTTGAGGTAGCTGCATGTATATTATTACAAGAGTTCATATAGAGATGAAGAATAAATTCAAGAACTATATATTTACTACATAAAAATACATTCTATCAGGTCATCCCCTAAGTTCTGTCCGAATTTTGAATAAAGAAAACAAGTGATCAAATGTTACATTTAATTGAAATTTAATTATCAATATATATGCGTGCACAGAATATTCATAAAAAAAATATGTATGTGAATAGACGTTCTGAAAAATTAAAAATTAAGTGATACACAAAACTAAGCAAATGCAAAGCAAAAGTTAATAAATACATGCAACAGCCATGCCAAACTAGGAGCAAACTAAGGAAAAGCTCTAGTTTATGTTCAAGTTAGTTCAAGTCATGCAAGTTTTTAGAAAGTCCACAGAAATTGAATCCAACGATGCAAAAATATGGAAAGTTCATGATTTGTATAGTGTGCATGCAGACTGAGGGTGAAAACATTGTGAAAGTACATGCAGGAAAATTCTTCTACAAAGGTTTAGTCTCGCAACTTCATATACGAAGAAAATGACAATATGATAAAGGCTGTAACACTGTAAGTTAGCAATTAACTTGCAGTGGCAAAAGTTGAGCTGGTGCAATGATGATCATGAGAAGCTGGACTTGCAGTGGTAAAATGGTGTAAGCCATACACTGAACAAAGCATAATTAACAAATCTGGGATTTGAAACTTTCATTTGTAAACTGGTTGAAATAAATTTTAGTAGTGTTGATGACAGAGGTAAAAAAATGGTCTGCTGGTATTGTGAAGGAAGAAATGCTGTTTATTCAAAATGTCAATGGTCAAGTGTTTGTAAAGTTCAAAAATGCTGCTAAATGTATATGATGTTGTATGACGGTTAGCAAATGGTGATCCCAAAAGGTGGCAACAGTGAATAGCAATCATGACATGGCACTGAGTTTAAAAGTAAGGTATAGAACCATTGAGAAATAATGACTCAAGACACAAGTCAAAGGTGAGAGAAAGAAGATGCAAACTGCCAAAATCTTATCCAGAAATTCTAACCTTGCAATTTCTGAGGAACAGAGCTGAAGAAAAGTGGCGAAGAATGTGGGATGCAGAAATTGCCATATAGTTGAAAAAGTTTCAAGTTTCCTCATTCTCCGGCCGTGAGAAACAGAAAAATTACTTTTGAAACAGATTCAAAAATTCACAACAGCAGACCAAAAGAATCGAACTTGGTATGTGGGTGGATCATAATGGTAAGGAAACTTATCATAGATGTTAAAAGCAGTGAAAGGAACTGGAAAATAGCCATACTGTAGTGGGGGGTGGATGCTCAGTGAGCGTTGCCACTAGATTAAGAATAGACTGGGCAAAGTTCAGAAATCTCCTACTTCTACTGGTGACAAAGGGCCTCTCGCTCAGAGTGAAAGGTAGATTGTATGATGCATGTGTGTGAATTGCCATGCTACACAGCAGTGAACCATGGGCCGTGACTGCTGAAGACATGCGTAGGCTTGGAAGAAATGAAGCTAGCATGATCCGCTCGATGTATAATGTCAGTGTGCATACACGACAGAGTGTAAGCATCCCGAGAGAAGCATTGGATGTGGTGTGCAAGAGAGACAACTGCACTGGTATGGTCATGTGCTGCATATGGATAAGGAAAGCTGTGTGAAGAAGTGTCATTCCCTAACAGTGGAAGGAACCCATGGAAGAGGGAGACCCAGGAAGACATGGGATGAGGTGGTGAAGCATGACCTTCGAACAGAGGCAATGATGAAGGACTGTGACTTCTGGAGATATGCTGTGATTGAGAAGACCTGGCAAGTAAAGTGAGATCACAGCCATAGCTTACTCCAGTGTCACATAAACAGCCCATTTAAAAAGTGCCTTTGAATCATTGGGTGACATGCTATGCTGAGGAGGTCAAGTAAAATCAAAATCAAAATCAAAATCAAATCTAACCTAATCACCTAATCACAATCAAATGGAAATCATAGTTGTAGGTGATGCCAGTGTCACCTGACTGGCTTCATGCTGGTAGCACGCAATAAGCACCAAGCATGCATAGGTCATTGAGAGTGTCACCTGACTGGCTCCCTGTCCTGGTGGCACGTAAAAAGCACCATCCAAATGTGGTCGATGCCAGCTGAATATAAGCAGCTAACAATAATCTAAAGATGGTTGTAAGTTATTTGCTGGAAAGAGCAACAAAAATGCTCTTGTATAACTTACTGGTATGATCAAATAAATAGATAGTAGCAAGAAGTAGCAAGAAGCGAACCCCCATGATGATGAAGAATGGGGAAAATTTGCCAACGATTAATAAACAGGGGATATAAGGGTATATAATGTACGATATATATACAGAGCCACCTCGGTTCTTGACCATAATTTGTTCTGAAAGTCTGTTCGGAAACCAAATTGTTTCAGAACAGAATCATTTTTTCCCATTAAAATTAATGTAAAAGAGATTAATTCATTTCCAAACACCAGATGAATGCTTATTTACATGCTTACACCATATATTTTAGTATAAAATCATTTATTCAAACTGTAAATAACATACAAAAATGTATTATTTCTTAGGAGGGTAAAAAGTTCTGGTAAATGTCTTTCGGGGTTTTCTTCCCTTCTTTGTCTCTTTGGCTCAGGTAAATCTTTTCTTTTTTCTTTCAGTAAAAACCTTTCCAATGTAAGTAGTTTTTGCCTGCATTGTAAAACGTTTCTAAAATGAGACATGACATTGTCATTGCTCTATTTGCTACCATTGTATCAGAGGGATATTTTTCCACAAAACATTGCACATCACCCCATGTAGCACAAATATCTTCACTATCGACATCAAAGCCAATAGTTTTTCCCATAGAGACAACATCATCAACAATAGCAATTTCCTCAACAGTAGCAGTACTTGTATCCTGTCTCAAACCCCTCAAAGTCTCGTTCTGGTACACAATCTGGCCAATGTTTCCTTCATGCTGAATTCATGGTTCTGAAACTCACTTGGTTCCATGCATCAATAAGATTAACACAATTCAGGAATTGAAATGATTTTTCCAAAATTCTCTGAGAATTAACTGCGTGTCATTAGTAAATTGAAAACACTTTTGAAACAAGGCTTTTGTGTAAAGTTTCTTAAAGTTTGCAATGACCTGTTGGTCCATTAGTTGTATTAGAGGACTTGTGCTAGGTAGCAGGTATTTGACCTGAATAAAATCAAACACTTCAACTCAGTCATCCTCCAAAACTAGGTGAGCGGGATCATTGTCTAACACAAGAAGGCATTTTAGTGGCAAGATTTTTCTTACACATTTTTTAACACTTGAGGCAAAATCTTCATGAATCCACTCAATAAAAAATTAGCCCACCACATAACAGGCAATTTACTCTTCATAGCATTGTTTCTTTTGAAAACCTTCAGATTATTGGAATGGTAAACAAACAATGGCTTGACCTTGAAATCACCATGTGCATCACCACATAGCAAAAGAGTGAGTTTATCTTTCATTGACTTGTGCCCTGGCAATGCTTTTTCTTCTTTAGTAATAGAGGTCCTATTTGGCACTCATTTCCGAAATAATCCTGTTTCATCCCCCGTTAAACACCTGTTGGGGGAGATAACCTCCTTCCTTTATCAAGTCACTAAATTCAATCACAAATTTTTTAGCCGCTTCCTTGTTTGAACTCACCACCTCTCGATGCCTGTGTATTTCACTTCTTTTCTTAAATTTCTTGAACCAGACTCTGCTACCTTTGAATTCAAAAGTATCACTTTCAGCACTTGTACCAGGGTTGTTTTTTTTTACTAGAACATTATAAACATTTAATGCTCTCTCACAAATAAATGCTTTACTGATTCTGTCACGTGCTAACTATTTCTCATAAAAATAAGCAATAACATTTCACTTCGAGAAGGAAAAAAGGTACAGTTCAATAAAATTAGAAAAGAAAAGCACAGCACAATGTACACAACGTGGCAGTCAACTCAGAAATGATTCTGTTAGAATTAACTTGATTTGGCAATGTTGTTCAAAAACCAAGGCATTTTCATCTCGAATTTTCTGTTCGAAAACCAATTTGCGAGACATTCAAGATATATGTGTGTGTATTTATTTATTCACTTCTGCTTTTCTTTTTAAATATATATATATATATATTATATATATATATATATTTAAAAAGAAAAGCAGAAGTGAATAAATAAATATAGAAAAGAAATTACAACTGTATACACATACATGCATATATATATATATATATATATATATATTAGTAAATATATTCCAATAAATATCGGTACTTCGTTGTGCCATATATTTACTTCTTATATACCAGTCTGATCCAAGCCAATTACCAAGGCAGAGAGGAAGGTAAGTGGAGCCCTACTCTCCCCATCACAAAGGCTATTTTCTCCTCCACCAACTCCATCTGTGAATGTGATATGAACTAATTTTAATGTGAAATGCTCTTCTACCAGCAGGTTATGCATTAAGCTTGATACTCCTCTCCATTGGATGCGATGTTCCTCCATTACCAATACCCTGACCCTGGTGAAGAGCTTGCCACGATGATTGTTATTGGTTACAATTGAAATCTGAGTGAATAACAGAACCTACAATTAATGAGTTATTTAAAATTTATATGTAAATCAGTTCAATTCTTCATTTCTTCTTGGCAAATGCATCTATCACTTTGGTATAAATTGCATCAGCACCATGTGGAGCACCATGCTCTACAGTCATTTTCAAAACTTCATTATTTATGGAAATAAAGACCAAATTATTCAATTTCTCTTCACTTTGAGAACACCTCATATAATTATTTACTCACTTTAATGAAGAAAGTGTTCTCACAGGGAGCAAATGTGGCAGATATGGTCAGAATCAGATGTAGTAATTCTGTTACTTTGGCCAGATTTAGTTTAAGCTCTCATGTTATATCTACATCTTTTCAGATGTTTGACACTGGCTTTGCAAAATCTACAACATAAATTGATTTCAGCTCATGTGACAATCCATCTAAAACCTATGTTTTCATGGACATCCATAGATGAAAATGCTTCCATGAAAATGAAATTTTCATAAGCTTGAAAAAGTTTCAATGTGAACAATATCTTCATACTGTCAACCACATTTCTCTGGTGGTCCAGGCACAGCATCCAAAATCTGACAGTAAAATTGTAGTGAGCCCTAGAATTAGAACCCTTTCTCTCATGAGTGGGCCCCAGTTGGGACATGCAATCTAAACATAAAAACCATTTTTCCGCAAATAAATGGTTTGCATGAGTTCAGAACATCAGTTCCAATATCTCATGTCCTTAGATTCAAACTTTTTTCTCCAGTTAAACAGTTAAGCACTAGAAATCAACGAGAGCTCTCATGGCATTTGAAGAGAACAAATCAAGGACAAGGTTTCAACAAGATTTGACAGTCTTGCATCTTGAACATAACAAATGACCAAACAATCACAGTTAAGTTGATCCCTTTATCTTAGTCTCCCTACCAATGAAGATTTGATCATTCATGTATGTATTTATGTTCAGCCTTCCCTTAAATACTCAGACATTAAATATTCAAGAGTTTTGCTTCTGTTTGCAGCTAGCCTAATTTCACATCATGATTAATACAACAATTACACCAAATGTGATAATATCAACCAATTATTTTTTTGAAGTTCTCAACCTCACAAATACACCTTGAAATATCAAGCAAACGTTTTGAAGAATTGCAAACAGAATTTTTGCACCACTCAGTATGGTTTCAAATACCACAAAAAAGTTTAAATGCAAAATCTTCCAGGATTGTAGTGAATCCCCTTGCCTGTGCTAATTTTGTTGGACAAAATGGATAATTATCATTCTGTCAACTTTGAGAAAAAGTTATTTTAATGTTTGGAAGAAAATTTGACATCCACAAATATTTGAAGCTGGTTGAGGGATTACCAAATTAAGTGAATGTGTATAACAATGTACAAATATGATGTTTGCACCAAAAAAATCTCCTTTATTCTTGTTTGCACTCTATTCAAATGCCCAGCTATCACATTCACTCCGTCATAAATTTGAAGCAGTCGAATTCATTAACAAATTTATGATCTTCTGTCAGTAATGCAGCTTTTCTGTCTTCATGGACATCAACATATTCCAAAAAGCTTTCTTGAGCCTTTCCTTCTCATCAACAAACAGCAAAATGTGCTACAATTGAGATTTCATTTGAAGTCTCATCAAACATAACAGCAACAAATGCAATTTTTAATTATTACCTTAATTTCACCTTCACTTGTAGCAGCTATACAATTAAATGATCTTGTTTTGTTCATGAAATCTAAATGTGATCTTGAACAACCATTCTATTCTGATACTGCTTCACATATAGACAGAAAATTACCCTTATCTGGTTCTTTTGTTTGATTGTGTCCTCCAAATGGTAATTCTTGACAGGCCAAAACTTCACAGTTATAGAACTGGTGCGGTATCAATTTGTTGTCAGCTGATGTCTTCATATAACAATTATAGAATGGTTCTGAAATTTTTGTGTTTTGTCAAACCTGTATTCATCACAATTGATAAGAAACCTCTGAGGTCACATGACTGAATATGGTTCTTAAGAAGGGATCAAAAATACTCTCCATGGGTTTTTTAAAAAGCAGGCATGGCTGTGTGGTAAGAAGTTTGTTTCCCAATCAAATGGGTCCATGTTCAGTGTGACTGCATGGTACCTCAGGTAAGTGCCTTCTACTATAGCCTTGGACCGACCAAAGCCCTGTGAGTGGATTAGGTAGACAGAAACTGTAAGAAGCTCATTGGGTATATATCTATGTCTTTGTGTCTGACTGTGCCCCACCACCACTTGACAATGATCTTGGCATGTTTATGTTAATGGTTCAGCATGAGCGATTGACAGAATAAGTACCAGGTTTAAAAAAAGTACTGCGGTTTTGTTATATTGTATAAAGTTAAAGATTAGGGTTATTCAGAAGATTATTAAGAAGAATATTATAACAAAAGGATAAAAAGTTTTTTGAGTACTTTTGAGTATATACCAAACTTTTACCACAATAGAGGGAGGAAAAGAAATTATCTAGAATATATTTATACATACTATATATGTAAATACTAACTTATCAGATGGTATCTGTGAATATTGATCAATACTGGTATTTAATAAGGGAGTACTGAGGTAAAAGAACATGCTATGTATTAATTAAATCATAATCTAATCAGTTTATTTAAGTAGTGAATATACCAGTATTGTTTTATATAAGCTAAATATGAATTTATACAGGTACAAAAATTAGATTTATTTTATAAATAAATAAATAAATAAAGGCTATTATATAATAATTAAAAAATAAAATAATCAGGTTAGGCAGAACATAGCTTAAAATAGCTTAATCACTAAAAACATGATAAAGTATATATACTTTATTAACATCAATAGAAAAGATTTATAGAAAATGTATAATAATTCAAAGTATACTAAACTAAAAATTATATATTTACTTATTTAGTTAGTATCAATAATGACTGATACCTGGTATTAGCTAAAGGAATATTGACCTTACAGGAACTCTAATTTTAAACTATTTTTAAAACTAAGAGTTATATTATAGGTTTTAGAAGTTATAATTGTTACTCCATACATGATATTTATAGTTTCTTAGGGGTACTAGAATGGCTACTTATATAAAGGCCTTATAAATACTAAGATCAGGAGGATAGAGCACTTTAAGAAAGGGATAATTCAAGTAATTTCGAAAGATCATTACAAACCATATTGCCATATTGTATAAAGTTAAAATTTAGGGTAGTCAAGAAGATTATTAAGAATGATATTATAACAAAAGGATAAAACTTCTTTGAATACTTTTGAGTATATACCAAATTTTACCACAATAGAGGGTGGAAAAGAAAATTACATAGAAATAGTTGGATATTTATACTTATTATTTATCTAAATATTAACTTATTAGATGGTGTTTATGGAGATTAATCAATTGGATTTTACTGGTATTTAATATAGGAGCACTGACGCTAAAGAACAAGTTAACTATATACTAATTTAATTAAATTGAATTATTTTAAGTTGTGGAGATAATGGTATTGTCTCATATAGGCTAAGTATGAATTAATAAGGGTACAAAAAACTAGATTTATTAAAGGCTATTATAATATAATAAAATGATCAGATAGGGTAGAGCACCATAGAAAAAGAATAAAGATAGTCTAATCACTAAAACCATAACTTCAATAGAGAAGATTTATAGAAAATGTATAATAATTTAAGTATTATGAATTAAAAATAGTTTATTAACTTATTTAGTCTATTACAATCAAGACTGATACTCGGTATTGGTTAAAAGAATATAAATGAAGTAATTACTAAAACTATTTTAAACAATATAGCCATATTGTATAAAGTTAAAATTTAGTGTTATCAAGATTTAGCATTGAGGCGAAAGAACAAATTATAATTTAATTAAATTATAATCTAAGCAGTTTAATTTTAAGTTGTGAAGATACCCATATTGTTTTATATAAGCTAAGTATGAATTTATAGAGGTACAAAAATTTAGGTTTATTTAAAGGCAATTACAAGGTATTAAAATGATCAGGTATGGTAGAACGCCATAGAAAAGGATATAAAATAGCCTAATCGCTTATAAACCATGATGACCATGATGAAGTATATATACTTTAGAGACATATTACTTGAAGCCTTTGACGAAATAGAATGGGGTATAGCTACACATGGGGTAGAAGACACCTGGACGCTTCTAAGGGACAACCTGCTGAAAGCCACTGCCCAGATTTGTGGCTGGTGCAAAGTCCCCTCAAGACCCAAAATAACGTGGTAGTGGAACAATATTGTTGACAGGGCTATTAGCAAAAGAAACAGGCTTGGAAGAAACAGGCTTGGAAGAACGGTGGTAGCAGGGAAGTGTATCAGACTACCAAAGGGAAGCTAGGAGGCAGGTGTATTTAGCCAGAGGGGAAGCAGATAAGAGAAAATTTGCCAATGTTCTGCGCCGTGAGGATGAAAGAATTGAGGTATTTCGTGTTGCAAGACAGTGTGTGAGAGAGAATCGTGACGTGGTAGGAGAGAAATGTGTTCGCAAGGATGACAGTTCACTTGCGCTAAATGAGGATGCAAGGAGAGAGGTTTGGAGACGCCACTATGAAAGGTTGCTGAATGAGGAAAATGCATGGGATAAAGAGAGTCTGCCGAATGAAAACAGGGAAAGCCCCAGGCCCATCAGGTATTACTGCAGAGATGCTCAAAATATCTGGTAGTGTCGGCTATAGCCTACTCACCCGTATAGTTAACCAGGTGATACATGAAGGAGTCATACCCAATGACTGGTGTAGCAGCATAATAGTCAACTGCTACAAAGGTAAAGGTGACGCCCTAGACTATAGGGGTATCAAGCTGCTGGATCAGGTAATGGTTACGGAGAGGGTTATAGCCCAACTAATTTGAGAGAGAATTAGCTTAGATGAGATGCAGTTTGGGTTCGTGCCAGGGAGAAGTACTATTGATGCTATATTCCTGGTATGATAGCTGCAGGAGAAATACCTAGCAAAAGATAAGCCCCTGTACCTGGCTTTTGTTGACATAGAGAAAGCCTTCGACAGGGTTCTCCGGTCCCTTATCTTGTGGTCAATGAGGAAACTAGGGATAGATGAATGGTTAGTTAGAGCTGTGCGAGCCATGTACAGAAACGCTGCTAGTAAGGTGAGGGTTGGCAACGAGTACAGTGAAGAATTCTGGGTAGAGGTTGGGGGTCCACCAAGGTTCAGTCCTCAGTCCCCTCCTATTTATCATAGTCTTCCAGGCAATAACGGAGGAATTCCAGACAGGATGCCCCTGGGAGCTCCTCTATGCTGATGACCTTGCTCTAATTGCTGAGTCACTATCAGAACTGGAGAAGTTTCAGGTGTGGAAGCAAGGTCTAGAATCGAAGGGCCTCAGAATTAATCTAGCCAAAACCAAAGTCCTAGTAGGCCCTGCTCGATCTGTAAAAAAGGTGTAGGTAGAAACTCTATAAGGTGCACCAAGTGCAAGCTATGGACACAAGAGGTGTAGCAATGTCAAAAGAAGGCTAACTAGGAAAATAGTTTTTGTCTGTGGCAGATGCTCAGGAGCAATAAACACTGAAAATGTGCAGAGACCACGTCTACTATGTTCCAGGGAGAAAAATTAGAAGTAGTTGATAGTTCCGCTACCTAGGTGACCAAGTCAGTGCGGGGGGGGGTGGGTGTGCTGAAAGTGTAACTGCTAGAGTAAGAATAGCCTGGCAAAGTTAGAGAGCTCTTACCCCTGCTGGTGACAAAAGGCCTCTCGCTCAGAGTAAAAGGCAAACTGTATGATGTATGTGTACGTACAGCCATGCTACATGGTAGTGAAACATGGGCTGTGACTGCTGAGGATATGCGTAAGCTTGCAAGAAATGAAGCCAGTATGCTCCGATGGATGTGTAATGTCAGTGTTCATAATCGACAAAGTGTAAGTACCTTGAGAGAAAAGTTGAACCTAAGAAGCATCAGTTGTGGTGTGCAAGAGAGACGTTTGCGCTGGTATGGGCATGTGACGAGAATGGGTGAAGATATTTGTGTGCAAAAGTGCCACACTCTAGTGGAAGAGGTAGACCCAGGAAAAACTGGGACGAGGTGGTGAAGCACGACCTTCGAACTTTAGGTCTCACCAAGGAAATGACTAGAGACCGAGACCTATGGAAGTATGCTGTGCGTGAGAAGACCCGGCAAGACCAGTGAGAAAAGTCAAAATCAAACCAAATCAACATCAGTGGAAATTGCAGCTGTGGTTAAGCGAACCATCCGATCGTTTGTCCGTTGCCAGCGTCGCCTGGCCCCCGTGCCGTTGGCACATAAAAGCACCATCCGCTCGTGACCGTTGCCAGCCTCACCTGGCCCCCGTAATGGTAGCACGTAAAAGCACCATCCGTTCGTGTCCGTTGCCAGCCTCGCCTGGCCCCCGTGCATTTGGCACGTAAAAGCACCATCCGCTCGTGTCCGTTGCCAGTCTCGCCTGGCCCCGTGCCGGTAGCACGTAAAAGCACCATCTGTTCGTGTCCATTGCCAGCCTCGCCTGGCCCCCGTGCATTTGGCACTTAAAAGCACCATCCGCTCGTGTCCGTTGCCAGTCTCGCCTGGCCCCGTGCCGGTAGCACGTAAAAGCACCATCCGTTCGTGTCCGTTGCCAGCCTCGCCTGGCCCCCGTGCCAGTGGCACGTAAAAACACCATCCGTTCGTGGCCGTTTGCCAGCTCTGTCTGGCACCTGTGCAGGTGGCACGTAAAAAGCACCCACTACACTCACGGAGTGGTTGGCGTTAGGAAGGGCATCCAGCCGTAGAAACACTGCCAAATCTGACTGGGCCTGATGAAGCCTTCCGGCTTCACAGACCCCAGTTAAACCGTCCAACTCATGCTAGCATGGAAAACGGACGCTAAATGATGATGATGATATATATATATATTAGGTTTGGAGGTGATGTACATGTATTGTATATTAGTACCTTATTTTTTTTCTAGAGATTATTAAAGAGATTTTAAATATAATTGAAATATTCATTAGGGATTTATTCTAATTATAATTTTGGAGTTGGGTATTCAACTACTAATAATGTTGGTAATATTATTTCTTCATTTAATACATTTAAATTAAATAAATTCTACAAAGATAGATTAAATATTGATTCCAATAATAATAATAAAATCCAAGATATAATTTATTGTTCATGTAGGGATAAGACTACATGAATAAGTGTATGGTAATTATAATAATTTAAACACTATCTATATAGAGTCCACTTCGAATATAATTAAATCAAGAGTATCTCAACATATGTATTCTTTTAGGAATAAAAATCTAATAAATTCAACAGGTCTCAGTAAATATATTTGGGACCTTAAATTCTAGATCTATTTAATATAAACTAAATTGGGAAATTATTTGTAGGGCTAAATCGTATTGTATAGGGAGTAATTATTGTTCATTGTGTAATAATGGATTCAAAGAAATACTATTTAATAACAATTATGTGTTGGTAAATTTGTTAGAGGAACGTAAAATTAAATGTAAATATAAATTAAATTATCTATATAATAGGTTTAGCTAATAAATAAATGATTATATAAATTTATTGAGATATATTAATTATAGTAATATAAATTAATTTAAATATAATATATATATTTTACTTATTCATTATTTAGACTTTAAATTTAAAGTAAATAGTCATTTAAAATCAAATGCTAACATAAATTTATTTACCTATATTATATGTTTAACTTATTTTTCCATGTGTATAAAACCTTATTTCTTTTTATGTTATTTACTTCTTGTAGATATAAGTTAATAGTATTAGTGTATAATTTACTATATTATTATGTTATATTAATATATTTGAATAATTTTCAACTTAGATATTTCTTAATACATAAATGATTATATATAATTTTATCAAGACCTATTAGTTATAGTAATATAAATTAATTTAATATTATATGTATATTTTACTTAATTATTTGGAACTTAATTTATAGTAAATAGTCATTTATAGTTCTTTTGTTATTCTATTTTTCTTTAATTCATGAAGCTTAAATATTTTTCGTCATTTTCATTAATAAATATTTTTCGTCATTTTCATTGATAATTTTATTCTATTTTTTACACAACGCCTTCTTGGGTTTAACTTCTTATAAACGCTAAGACCTACATTTTTATATTTAAAATTCAGTTATATTATTTTCATTGACAAGCTAAAGTAACGTTTTTTATTCAACAATATTATTTAACTTTTGAATTGTATTAAGTTTTATTATTATTATTATTATTATTATTATTATTATTATTATTATTATTATTATTATTATTGTTGTTGTTGTTGTTGTTGTTGTTGTTGTTGTTGTTGTTGTCAAAATATTAATTTATATATAATTTCTTGATAATTATTAGTTATGATATGTATATCTATTTATTTATTATGCGTTATTTTTATTTTTATAATGTGATTTAACATATTACATATAATTTAATTTGAGAATTAGTTTTGTAAGACAATACATTATTTAATAGTTAGGTGGTATATTTATTACGTAGTATTACATTTAAGTAAATTAGTTTAATATTAATTGATATTTTGGTCAACTTTATTATTGAGTAAAATACATATATATTAGTAAATATAGTTAGTTTATCTAATAGGTATGTATATATTTGAACCATTTCCTATTTTAAATTCTAATATTTATAGCTTGTACTAACATTATGTATATTACTTAACATTAAGGTTTTTTATATAAATTACTTAATGGGTATAAGATATTATTTAGTATAAGATATTATCAAATAAATAATTAAATTAATTATTAATTAATTATTAATTTAATTTAATGTATATAGTTTAAATTATAGTATTTATATATATATATATATATTTGTTTTAAATATTTTAATTAATTGTATCTTACTTTTTAAACAAGAATATATTTGTTAAGAAATTTCGTATTTTACAAGATTATTTACGTATATTTATTAATTTATCTAATTAATTATTTTATTGTTGTTATCCTTAACCTGAAGAGTGGCTATATTTATATTGATTATTACTATTATCATTTCTTAAATATAGCCATGAAACATGTGTCGTTATTCTACCAAATTTATACGTTTTATTTATTATCTATGTTTTATCTTATATTTAATCTTTCTATATGTAATTTTTCTAAATAGTATAATTTAATTTTTCATTATTGAATTGATAAAAGGTGGTTCTTTTCTAATTCATATATATATATACGAGGGGCGTTCAACTGTAATGATCCTGACCCACTTCCCATAGCAGTAGAGCAACGAAGCTTGGCACAGTTATTAGTCTTTTTCTACATAGGAACCACCCAGAGTTACGCATTTCTCCCATCGTTTGATGCAGCTCTGGGGACCGTTTTTGTAGAAGACGCTTTCCTTTCAAAAACAACTTCATGGCTGGGAAGAGGTGAAAATCAGAGGGTGCAAGGTCAGGAGAGTAGGGGGATGGGGTGGAGTTCATAGCCGCACGCCTGTGCTTCTGATCTGGCGAAATCCGAGTTGTGGACCGGAGCGTTGTCCTGCAGGAGGAGGATGCCTTTGCTGATCTTGCCCCGCCTCTTGATTTTGATAGCTTCTCTTAATTTCCTCAGAAGTGAGGCATAATAGGCTCCTGTAATTGTGGTACCCTTTGCCAGGAAATCTGTCATCACTACTCCGTCCTGGTCCCAGAAGACTGTGAGCATAACCTTGCCAGCGGAGGGCTGCACCCTTGCCTTCTTTGGAGGAGGTAAGTCACGGTGCTTCCACTGCATTGACTGAGATTTGGTCTCTGGATCATAGTGATGGACCCAGGTTTCATCCTGTGTAATCAGTCTTTTGAAAAATTTGACTCATCTTCTTGGCACATCTCCAAATTCATCCTCGAGCACACGAAGCGTTCTTGTTCTGTTCTGGAAAGGCGTGAGCAACCTGGGAATCCATCTGGCAGACACCTTTTGCATATGTAAATGGTCATGAATGATAGTTTCCAAAGACCCGGTACTAATCTTGAGCTTATGGGCTATTTGGCGAATAGTTATGTGTCGATCTTCCAAAATGGCAGCCTCAACTTGACGGACAGATGCCTCATCAATGGCAGAAGGGGGCAACCAGATCTGGGAGCTGTTGCCACAGAGTTCCGACCATGTTTGAATTCACGATGCCAGCGTTTTACAAGGTCATATGATGGGGCATCATCACCATAAGTTACTTTCATTTCATTAAAAGTATCCCGTGGTGAGCGTCCTTTCAAATACAAAAACCGGATCACTGCTCGACACTCAATAGGCTCCAATTCACACTTGACTCAGTTCAAACACCTGTAAATCAGAAACCACGATTAGTTCAGAGCTGTAATTTACCACTTAATCTATGGAGATATAAATAATTGCTGGTGCAAAATTTTAGCTAGATCAAACAACTGCAAGTGGATCAGGGGCATTACTTATTGAACGTCCCTCGTATATATATATATATATATATATATATATATATATATATATATATATGTAAGTATGTATACACACACATGCATGCACACACAGACACTTAAATCTATGTATATTAAGAATACACATACACATGCATACATATACATAGAGTATAAAATATACAGAATACTATGAAGAAAGTACATAATTTCTTAACTTAGCTGTTTCAGGAAGCTTGGAATTACATAATAATTGAAATAGTCATAATTTTCAGATAGAATACACAAAATATCTTGGGTATGCAACCAGTAAACAGTCACATGGAGATATTATAAGTTTGCCCCACCCCTTCCATTGTCAAGAAAAGGCTGGAAAATGCAGTTCATATAGCAGTGCTAAAAATTTAAATGGTTGAAGGGAGAGAAGGAGTAGAATAAGGAAAAAAGGAAGGGAAAGAGAGGAAGATTTCTACCATGTAGGAAGGGGTGAATAGGGGTAGAAAAGACGAAATGAAAGGCAAGTAGAAGAAAAAGAAATTCTATAACATAGGGGAACTGACCAGAAGTTAAACAGAAAAACAGAGAGAGGAGGGGTAAAGGAAAAGTCGGTGTGGTGTCAATCAGGGATGGCAGCTAACTAGACTAAGGGACTAGAAGAGATAAGCAATGAAGGAGAATAGTAGGGACTGGGTAGCAGAGGTGTAAGGTATGTTGAGATAACAAGAAAATAGCACCAGGAGAAGGGAGAAAGTAAATGCTGCTAAAGACTTTACGTAATGGGAAAATGTGGAAGAAATTTTGCGCTTATACAAGATTACATCAGAGAACCTATTGTTTGATTAGGGGAATTATATGGCCTTTGCATAGTAGGAAAACGATGAATACTATTTGTGCTTATATGAAAGGATTATTCAACAGATTCTCAGATGTAATCCTTTCGTGTAAACACAAATTTTATTCATAGTTTACCCATTACACACAGTCTATATAATTCCCTTAATTACAATACAACTTTAAATTACAGCTTATCCATGTTAGCAACATATTTCTTCTATTTAACCTCTCTTCTATATCTATCGATTCCTTTCACACATTCTCCTGCCTAGCACATCCTCCTATACCACCACCACACCCTCATATTTTGAATTCCTGCTCAATCTCCTCCTAGCTTTATCCTCAACCAGAACCACTTAGCACTACCTACCCCTTGCTATTGTTACCAACCAATCTCTCCCTTACTCTCGCTCTGTCCACCTCTCTATTTACTATTTCCCCTTTAACTACCTGCTGGCATCTATAACTAAATCCCTTCCCTCATCATAACTATTTCCCTTTCTCAGTTCTATAGGCTTCACCATCTGATTAACAACACATGTTGCCAAAACACCCAACAAGGACACCACTCTTCACAATGCTACTCATCCCACCCTTCTCACTCATCTCAATCCCCTGGTCACTCACCCCTCCACCTACCTTCTTCCTCTCCTAATTCTTCTTGCCCTTCTGCTTCAACACTCCCCTCCTGCCTTCCAACCACGTACTTCTATTTGCCTTCTTCATCATCCTTTCAACCCTTAAATTCCTTGTATTATAATCCAAAATGTTAGATGCCAAACTCTCCACCCTGAAGACAGAGGCTAGATTTATGGTAATGTTTATATGTATCCACTACTGGTTGCATATCCTTAACTTTTTTCACACTCCATCTGCCAACATTACAACTATTACATAATTATGAGCCCCACAAAACAGCTTTTGGACCTGAAACACCATGTCCTCTTACCCTGGTTTCCCATTTTTTGGTACTCCATGTAAATCTATTCTGTAAATATATAAATATCTATATGCTTATATTTGCATGATCATCTGAATATTTTCAATTTTGATCTCTCTCTATACATCCATATATATAAACTTTTCCCTCCCGAAAATGCAATTTTGTAAAAGTTTGCCATTCACCCGGATGTAATATAT
>NC_043000.1:73545785-73550899 GCF_006345805.1 Octopus sinensis | reverse complement strand
CCGGAATACTGCAGGGAGACACACTCGCCCCATTTCTTTTCATCATTGTTGTTGATTATGAGCTACGTATGTCAGTTGATACCATCTCTGGCAAGGGCTTTGAAATAAAACCAAGAAGAAGTTCCAGACACCCAGCTGAGTACTTGACAGACACTGACTTTGCTGACGACATCGCTCTTATCAGTGATTCTCTCTCCAATGCCCAGTCTCTTTTACAATCTCTTGAACAAGCCTCAAATTGTGTATGGTCTTTACCTTAATGAGACCAAAACTGAATACATAAACAAGTGCCTGTCCAACAGTGATTGCATCATCCACACTCTCAACAGTGCACCTTTAAATATGGTTTCTGATTATAAATATCTTGGGTCATACATATCATCATCTGGAAAAGACTTTCTAACTAGAAAGGGTATGGCCTGGTCAGCTGTAATGACATGCATAAGATCTGGTCATCAAATCTAAGTAGAGACTTCAAACTTGAAATATTCAAAGCCACAGTCGAACCAATCCTACTATATGGCTCAGAAACCTGGACGTTATCAAAGAAGCTTGAGAGGCGGTTGGATGGAACCTACACTCGCCTCCTTATGAGAGCTCAAAATCTCTCGTGGAGGCGCCATCCAACGAAAATGCAAATATATGGGAAATTACCACCTGTGTCATCTCTTGTGAAGGGTAGGAGAGTCCAGTTTGCTGGACATTGTTGTAGAGCTGAAAAAGAAGTAATTTCTACTCTTCTCCTCTGGAAGCCATCTACTCGCAACACCAGAGGGCGCACACTCTCCTACCCTGATGTAATCTCCAGGGATACAGGCATCCAGCAACAGGACCTCCGTAATGCTATGATGGACCGTGAAGTCTGGCGCAACATGGTAAATTCCATTGTCTCGACCACGGTCGAACAATGATGAATGATGATGATGAAAGGCGGTGCTTCAGCATGGCCACAGTCAAATTACTGAAGCAAGTAAAATAGTAAAGAGAGTATATGTATATATATATGTGCATGTGTGTATGTATGTGTATATGTTTATGTGTGTGTGTGTGTGTGTGTGTGTGTGTGTGTGTGTAGGGTGAGGTGTATTCTGTTGAGAACGTATCAGAGTACAAAATAGAACTTGTTCACCCTCAGAATTACCAGATAGCCAGATGTATTATGGTATACTACCAATTCTAGGCTTAGGCATTCTCAAGTGTGAAAAATAAGAAGGAAAGAATAGAGTCAAAAAGAAGAGGGAGTATGATTCAATAGCTGTTATTAACCACTACACATGTTTTGGTACAACATAGATCCACATATATACAGGATCTAGTTGTATCTCCTCAGGTGATAAATAATCGCTGTCTCCGTAAATAAATCTTTGATTTCGATGCTGTCACATCCAACTGGTCCTTAACTGGTCATTATATATGCAAAAAAATAATTAATGTTACCTATACAGTCATTTTTAAGTGTAAGGCTACTGATATAATTATTTTATGATTATATCCTTATCTTATATATATATATATATATATATATATATATATATACTTGTTTTGCAAGATACTTGATGTGAAATCGTACAGATGTTTTGTATTAGGAATGGTCATTTTGCCGGTTTAGCCAATAAAAACACGCATTATATATTTGATGTTAATTTGCAACAATTATACAAATTATGGAAGCTACACACATGATAGAAGATAAACCTAGCCTGAATAGGAAACTGGAATGGAACACTAGCATACACCCCCAACACAAACACACACAGCATATGACAGAATAAGATCCTCATAAACTGGTAACAATATAAACAAAACTAAAAACATAATAAAATAAAAAAATACACAGATAAGAAACAAATGGAAGTAATAACTATATACATTAAAAAAATTTAACTAAATACAACAAAAAAAAATAAGTAGGTGTAAACACATGAACAAAATAAAAATAAACAAAAACAAATTACACGGACGTGTATAAACAGGAGATACAAATATTACAGGCACTCCCCCCCACACACCACACTAACAAAACACAGACACACATAAAGGTATACGCATGCGCACAAATGAAGACTCATTCAATAAGAATACAAAATAGAAAATGGCTGACCGTTAGTAAGGAGAGACACACAAATAATAAAGAAGAAAGCAAAGGAGCACTGATGAGGTCACAGAAGTGTGACGAAAGAACTCTGGCCGAAAAAGATTAAGATTAATGTAATAAATAAATAACGCTGAAGCAAATTAACACCAATTATATAGTGCACGTGTTTTTATTGACTAAACTAGCAAATTGACCATTCCTAAATACAATATATATATATATGTTGTGTGTTGTGTGTGTGTGTGGTGTGTGTGTGTGTGTGTGTGTGTGTGTGTGTATGTATATACATATATGTATATATATTATATATTCCCCCGTCCCAAGGTCCCTAGGGCACATACCTCCCACACCCTCAGGATTGGCACCCTCAACGTCGGCACACTGAAAGGTAGGTCTGGTGAGATTGTTGAGATGCTTGAACGGAGATGTGTCGATATGTGTTACATCCAAGAAGTGAGGTGGAGAAGAGGTTCTGCTAGGTTCCTCACAGGCAAAGAACGCAGGTACAAGATTTTCTGGGCTGGAAACACTGACGGGGTCGGGGGTGTGGGTATACTTCTCGCTGAAAAATGGGTAGATAAGGTAATTGAGGTAGTCAGAGTATGCGACAGAATACTTAAGATTAGATTAGTGCTTCATCATGGATTAGCTACCATTATATCGGCCTATGCCCCTCAGCCAGGGCTACCTGATGGACAGAAAGACCGATACAATGACACCCTCCTGCAGACTACTTCATCGACGAACGACAGGGACCTTCTCTTTGTGGCTGGTGACTTCAATGGGCATGTTGGACAACATACAGGGGGCTCCCAAGGCGTACATAGAGGCTACGGTTATGGTCCCCGCAACGAGGAGGGGAACCAGGCTGCTGAAGTTCTGCGATGCAAATGATCTTATGGTTTGCAACACTAACTTCAGGAAACCTACCAGCCACATAGTCACCTACCGATCGGGCCGACATACTAGCCAAATTGACTATATCCTTACCAGAAAAGGGAAAGATGGTTGCTTATAAATGCCAAAACCTTCCCAGGCGAAGAATGTACCCCACAACACAAACTGGTAGTTAGTGACTTTAGGATCTGGACTAAGAGGACGACCAGAAGACGACCAACATGGAGAAGAAGGGTCTGGATGCTTAAAGATCTGCAAATGGACAGAGATTTAGAGACATATTACTTGAAGCCTTTGACGAAATGGAAGGGGATATAGCTTCAGATGGAGTAGAAGACAACTGGAGGTTTCTAAGGGACAACCTACTAAGAGCCACTGACCAGATCAGTGGTTGGTGTGCAAAGTCCCCTCAAGACCCAAAATAACGTGGTAGTGGAACAATATTGTTGACAGGGCTATTAGAGAAAAGAAACAAGCTTGGAAGGACTGGAAGAACGGTGGTAGCAGGGAAGTGTATCAGACTGCCAGAAGGGAAGCCAGGAGGCAGGTGTAATCAGCCAGAGGGGAAGCAGATAAGAAAAAATTTGCCAATGTTCTGCGCCGTGAGGACGAATGACTTGAGGTATTTCGTGTTGCAAAACAATGTGAGAGAGAATCGTGATGTGGTAGGAGAGAAATGTGTTCGCATGGATGATGGTTCACTTGCGCTAAATGAGGATGCGAAGAGAATGGTTTGGAGACACCACTATGAAAGGTTGCTGAATAAAGAAAATGCATGGGATAAAGAGAGTCTACCGTATGTCGACCCAACAGAGTGACCAGCTATCCGTGTTGACAGTTCCGTGGTAGTCAAGGCAATTAGAAGCATGAAGACAGGGATAGCCTCAGGCCCATCAGGAATTACTGCAGAGATGCTCAAAATATCTGGCAATGTCGGCTATAGCCTCGTCACCCGAATAGTTAACCAGGTGATACACGGAGTCATACCCAATGACTGGTGTAGCAGCATAATAGTTAACTGCTACAAAGGTAAAGGTGACACCCTAGATACAAATAATTACAGAAGTATCAAGCTGTTGGATCAGATAATTATTAGGAAGAAAGTAAGTTTAGATGAGATGCAGTTTGGGTTCGTGCCAGGGAAAAGTACTACGGATGCTATATTCCTGGTAAGACAGCTGCAGGAGAAATACCTAGCCAAAGATAAGCCCCTGTACCTGGCTTTCGTTGACATGGAGAAAGCCTTTGACAGGGTCCCCAAATCCCTTATCTGGTGGTCAATGAGGAAACGAGGGACAGATGAATTGTTAGTGAGAGCTGTGCAAGCCATGTACAGGGACGCTGTAAGTAAGGTAAGGGTTGGCAACAGGTAGACAGAAGAATTCAAAGTAGAGGTTGGGGTCCACCAGGGTTCAGTCCTCAGCCCCCTCCTATTTATCATAGTCCTCCAGGTAATAACGGAGGAATTCCAGACAGGATGCCCCTGGGAGCTCCTCTATGCTGATGACCTTGCCCTAATCGCTGAGTCGCTATCAGAACTAGAGAGAAGTTTTAAGTGTGGAAACAAGGATTAGAATCGAAGGGCCTTAGAATCAACATAGAATCAACAAAAGTCCTAATAAGTCGGAAGGCAGCCAAACCACAAATACCTTCAGGTAGATGGCCCTTTTTTATCTGTAGTAGAGGTGTAGGTAGAAACTCTATAAGATATACCTAGTGTAAGCTATGGACACATAAGTGGTGCAGTAATATCAAAGAAAGGCTAACTGGGAAGATAGTTTTTGTAATATGGCAGATGCTCGGGAGCAATAAACACTGCAAATGCGCAGAGACCAACTTCCGTCACATCCCAGGGAGAAAAACTAGAAGTAGTTGATAACTTCCGTTATCTAGGTGACCAAATCAGTAGCGGAGGAGGGTGCACTGAAATTCTAGTTGCTAGAATAAGAATAGCTTGGGCAAAGTTCAGAGAGCTGTTACCTCTGCTGGTGACAAAGGGCCTCTCGCTAAGAGTAAAAGGTAGACTGTAAGATGCATGTGTACGAACAGCCATGCTACATGAAGTGAAACATGGGCTGTGACTGCTGAGGATATGCGTAAGCTCGCAAGGAATGAAGCCAGT
>NC_043000.1:73538285-73540785 GCF_006345805.1 Octopus sinensis | reverse complement strand
ACCCAAACTGAACAACCCGAGGGAAGTACGGCAACTATTGTTGCAAAGAAGGTGAAAATGATGGCAATGAAAAAAGCGCACGAGCAGTTGGCTGATAGGTGGGAGGAGAAACCTCTGCACGGCAAATATGTGACCCGCAGCAAACAAGCTGATGTTGACCAGAAGCAAACCCATCAGTGGCTGCGGAGCTCAGAGCTAAAAGCAGAGAGCGAAGGTTTCATCCTGGCTGCTCAAGACCAAAGCCTATTAACCCGGAACTACCAGGCCAATGTGATGAAAAATGGAGCAGACCCAAAATGCCGATTCTGCAACGACATGATTGAAACAGTGGACCAACTAATCTCTGGATGTAAAGTCTTAGCACCAGTGGAGTATAAATTAATACATGACAGAGTTGGCCAATATCTACACTGGCTAATAAGTCGGCATTACAATATATCAAAACTGCCGACAAGTGGTATAATCACCACCCTGAGGCTGTAACTGAAGGAGAAAATGTAACCATTCTGTGGGACTTTCCAGTACATACAGACCGAACCATCAAGGCCAATAAACCAGATATTGTTGTGAAAGACCAAAACAATAAAGTTTGCTTATTGATCGACATGAGCATCCCCTGTGATCATAATATCTCAGCGAAAGAGTTTGACAAGCTCAGAAAATATAAAGACCTACTCATTGAAATTGAGAAAATGTGGCATCTCAAGGCGGTTACAATACCAGTGATCGTAGGAGCACTAGGAATGATCAAGAAGGGAACCGAAAATTATATGAGAATGATCCCTGGCTTACCATCCCTGCAAGAAGTGCAAAAGATTGTCTTAACTGGTACATCACACGTATTGAGAAGAGCATTGTCGATGTGAGAACTGTTGCTGCTCATGTATTTTAATTTAACTTTAAAAAAAAAAATAAAAAATAAAAGAAATGAACGAACTACTGAGTTTGGTTTTCTTGACTCCGCCGGTTACGACGACGAGGGTCCCAGCTGATACGATCAACGGAACAGCTTGCTCGTGAAATTAACGTGCAAATGGCTGAGCATTCCACAGACACGTGTACCCTTAACGTAGTTCTCGGGGATAATCAGCGTGACACAGAGAGTGACAAGGCTGACCCTTTGAAATACAAGTACAACTCATTTTTGCCAGCTGAGTGGACTGGAGCAACGTGAAATAAAGTGTCTTGCTCAAGGACACAACGCGTCGCCGGGAATCGAACTCACAACCTTACGATCATGAGCCGAATGCCCTAACCACTAAGCCACGCGCCCTCACTGAGTTTGGTTTAATGGCCTACCAATATACACTATGATTTTCTTTGCCCTAGGAGTCGGGAAGACACTCGGCAAGAAATGGAAGAAAATTTGAAAGAAGAAAACAAAAGTAATAATAATAATAATAATAATAATAATAATAATAAATATATATACGTGCAGTTACCCATTATACAAACGGATACCTACATATAAACATACCCATATATACCTATTTACACATATGTATATATACATACATACATACACACATAACTCTACATACCTACAATACATAAACACACAAGCGTACATATATACACATATATATATATATATATATATATATATATATATATATATATATTACATATATATATATATATATATATATATACTATATATATATGTATATATATATATATATATATATATATATATATACATATCCATATACACATACACACACACATACACATATACACACACATTTTTACACATATATATATATATACACACATACACATACACACACATATATAAACATACACACACATATACACACATACACATACACACATATATATATATATATATATACATATATATATACATATATATATATATATATATATACACATGTGCATATATACACATATATATATACATATATATACATATATACACACAAGCACATACATGCATAAATGTATACATATGTTTATACAAATGCATACACATACACACACTCACGCTCCTCCTTATATACATAAATACATACATGCATACAAACGCATACTCATGTAATAAATAATGAATAATAAATAATAGATATGTATACACATGCAGTTACCCTTTGTACAGACGGAAACATACATATAAGCATACACGTATATACCTATCTACACATATGTATATATACATACATACATGCACATACACATAACTCTACATACTTACATATACGTAAACACACGAGCGTACACATATATATATATATACATATATATATATATATATATATACATATATATATATACACAGACATACATACACATACATACACACATATATACACATATATACATACACATGCATACATACACATACACATACATACATATATATATATACATATATATATATATATTATATTATATATATATATATATATTATAATATATATATATATATATATATATATATTACCCGTACCACAAACCAAATGAATCCCTTAGATATATA
>NC_043000.1:73420785-73533285 GCF_006345805.1 Octopus sinensis | reverse complement strand
GTGTTCACTACACCTCTAGGACACAGGCAAGTAAACAACAACCCAGAAGAATTCTTTGCCACTTTACCAGCGGCCAAAGAGACACAAATTGAGTACATCAACATCGAAGAAGATGATATCACACTAGCCATTGATGAGATTGACACAAACTCAGCTGCTGGACCTGATGGATTCCCAGCGATCCTTCTCAAATCATGCAAACGAGCCCTTGCAAAATCGCTACTACAGCTTCTTTTTCAGAGCTTTCTTGCAAGTGGTAAGCTCCCAGTCAAACTGAAAGAGGGGGTAATATGCCCTATCCATAAGGGAGGTAGCAGAGCAGATGCTAAAATTATAGGCCTATCTCTCTGACCTCACACATCAGCAAAGTCATGGAACGAATAGTCCGTAAGAACCTAATCATGTTCCTTGAAGAAAATGGACTTACTGTCTGACACCCAGCATGGATTTCGGCCAGGTAGAGGCTGCCTAACACAGCTCCTGCAACACTATGACTGGGTGTTGAAACAGCTACTAAATGGCTCAAATGTGGATGTAATATATCTTGACTTTGCAAAAGCTTTGATAAAGTCGACCATGGTATGATCTGTCACAAACTGCGTGGTCTCGGCATAGGCGGGAAACTTGGAGAGTGGCTGCACAACTTCCTAAAAGACAGAAACAGGCAGTTGTGAGCAATGGAGCCATCTCCAGGGAAACGCAAATAACAAGCGGTGTCCCACAGGGCACTGTCTTGGGGCCACTGATGTTCATAGTGGCCCTTTCAGACATGCCTTCAGTTGCTACGATGACCACCCTTGCTAGCTATGCAGATGACACAAAAGTCTCCCACGCAATACAAAACCCTGAAAATATTGTGCATCTGCAACATGAGCTGGACACAATATACAGGTGGGCTGAGGACAAAAACATGCAGTTTAATGCAGGTAAGTTCCAGGCCCTGCGCTACTGGCACACAAAGGTAAATGACGTGAAGACTGGATACACTGGCCCAGGAAGAATTGCAATCCCTGAGTCAAAATCAGTGCGTGACCTGGGCATTGACATGAGCAATGATGCATCTTTCCAAATGCATATTGCTAATCTGGTAATAAAATGCAGACGGCTAGCTGGATGGATTCTCCGAACTTTCAGAACAAGAGAGAAGGAGACACTGATGGTCCTATGGAAAACATTTGTCCTCAGCCGCTTGGACTACTGCTCCCAACTTTGGTCACCACACAATATAAAACAAACAGCAGAACTCGAAGCAACTCAGAGAAGCTACACAAAGAAAATCGTCTCAATGCAAATGTCAGCTACTGGGAAAGACTGAAGGTATTAAACCTCTTCTCCCTGGAGCGGAGGCGGGAGAGATATGCAGTGATATACATCTGGAAAATCCTGGAGGGTCTTGTCCCAAACTTTGGCATTCAAAGTTACTCCACCCGCAGAACGGGGCGCCGCTGCGTGGTGCCAAGGATTCCAACATCACCATCAAATACAGGTCCAGATACTGCAACAGCTTGGGTTTCAGAGGACCACAGCTCTTTAACATCCTCCCTAAATGCCTGAGAGACTTGCATGGTGTGGATGTGGGTTTCTTTAAAACTAAACTGGATCTCTTCTTGTTGGGAGTCCCAGATGAACCTACCTCACGACAGGAGACACGGATGCGGGCAGCAGCATCGAACTCCCTTGTTGATCAGTGCCACGTATCAGAGGTGGATTCACAAACTAGTGTAGCTCATTCAGCGGTGGTGCCCCAGCATGGCCGCGGCCTTCGGGCTAAAACATTTTTAGGATTTAAGGATTTATATATATATATATATATATATATATATATATATATATATATATATATATATATATATGTGTGTGTGTGTGTATGTGTGTATGTGTATATATGTATGAATGTATATGTGTATGTATATGTTATGAATATATTGTATATATATATATATATGTGTATGTATATGTATGTATGTGTATGTATGTGTATATGTATATGTGTATATATATTAATTAGTGTATATGTATGGACTAGTCTTCTGTGGGTGTGTTGAGGTATGTATGTGTATGCGTGTATATGAATATACGTGAATGTATGTAGATGTAGGCGTGTATGAATATAACTCGTGCGCGTGTGTGTACGTGTGAGTGTGTGGGCGTGAGTGAGTGCTTGCGTTCGTATCAGTAAGTAGATAGATAAACGGAATCTTTAGATATCCCTTGAGACAGGCTGACCGGTCAAGATAAAAATAAAGATATAAACAAAAGTAGTAATAATAAAATTAAAATAAGAGAATAAAAATGTGTGTGTATGTGTGTGCATGTATATGCATTTGTATATATATGTGCGAGTGGGTATACATATATGTATGTATATGTATGTATATGTGTATCTGTGTGTACGTACATGGGTATGTGTATATATATGTATATATATGTATATATATATATGTATATGTATGTGTACGTATGTATATATATATGCATGTATATGTGGGTATGTATGTATATGTATAGATATATGTGAATATGCGGGTGTGTGTATGTGTATATGTGTATATATATATATGTAGATGTACAAGTGAGAGTCTCCCCACTTACCTAAAACTCTATTTTTCTATTTATATTTTTTTTTTTTTTATTTTTTTATTCTTTTATTTATTCTTTTATCTACTTTACCACCGATTCCTTTGACCACTCCCCTAATAATGACAGTTTTGTGCCATGCCTACCCCCAAAAAAGTCCCCCACCACCACCCATTTAAACCTGCCTAAATGTATAAATGCCAAAACAACTCTTGTCTACTAGCTTCCTGATGATTTCTTTTGAATGAAACAGTTCTAGTCCTGTAGAAGCTCCTTCTATAAAATAAATTAATTTACTCTGCTATGTATTGAGTACCTTATTTACTGTGCTTAACCCCGACTCAACCCGGGACCTACATATATATAATTCCTAACTTAATCTAATTTAAGTAGCATAACTCTAATAAAATATAATGAGATACTATAGCCCCATAATTCTATTTCAAAATTAAATAAATAAGGCTACCCCCTCGGTGATAATATGATTATCTTCATTATGATAGACAATCCCCTAACACCTTGTAAATGATCTTCTAAGATTTGACCTGTAGTCCGTCAATGTATGAATAATAACGGCAACTCCTTAAGACAATAAAATGAATAAATTAAATAAGTAAGTTTTATTGACTTTTTGATAAGATTATTCTTAGATTTTCCTAATGTATTTTCTTTTGATTTTAGCATCTGACCCCTAAACCCCTGACTGTGTTATCTCTTTAGATTCTCTTTAAATTCATAGCTGATTTCAACAGCAATAAATTAGCTGTTTTACTGGCCATAGAATAATATTCTCCTCTAGTTCCTAGATGCCTGTAAATTAAAACCAGACTTGCCGTCTACTAATTCTTCTGTATAACTAGAACCCTCTTTTTTATTTTTATTTTTTCCCTTCTTTCTCTTTTCTCTTTTTTCTGTTTCTTCTTCTTATTCTCTTTTTCCTTTTCTCTTCTCTTTTAGTCCCCTTCCCCCCCTTTTTTTGCTCCCTCTTCCTTTATTTTCTCTCTTTTCTTCTATTCCCTTCCCTTTCTATTCTTGGCCTCTCTAGAAAGCCCTTCAGCCTTTAAAAGTTAAATAGCTACAGCCTCTTGTAAATAGCAGTAATGTGATTAATGTGGCAAATACCTAATCATATAACAAGAATTGATACCTACCTCATTGTGTTCAACCATTGATAAATTATCGCCTGTGAATATGAAATTCCTCTTCATTTCTCTGGAAACTTACATCTACACCATTGGAAATTGTGCATCTATACAAAGGATTAATTCACCCTCTCTGTAATGCTAATAAGCAGGAATTGAGACCCACCTCGTTGTGATTAACAATGGATAAATTTGTCTTCTGTGAGTATGTAATCCCTCATCATATCTCTGGAAATTCATATGTGCTCTATGGATTAGGTCACCTTCTCTGTGATGCTATTAGAACTTTTTTAAAATTCTGTGATAAGACTGTACATCATCTTTAAAGAACTTTAATGAACTTTGGAAATCTGTTTATGTTACTTAATTATCTACATTACTTCATGAGTATAGCCTCAACCACTAGGATGTCTAGAGAACTCACATGTATTTTAGCTGATGAGTACGGGACACGTTTTATGCTGTAATTTTTACAACTTTTAATAAAGCCTGTCCTTGTATGAAACGATTGTACTAAAAACCTATCCATTCTGTTGCTTCTTTCTCGCTTATAATCACCCCACATTACTGTATTGTTAAAACAGTATAGTTTTTTTTGGTGCATCTAAGTTAGGTACCATATTCAAGTAAATTCATTTAAATTAACTTGAATCTTTATTGCTTTTTGAATTATATATATAATATATATATAATATATATATATATATATATATATAATATATATATGCATGATATATATATGTAAATATATATGTATTTATATATATATATATGTATATATATATATATAACTTATAAACAAGGGCAAAAGAAAAAAATTTCTAATGCCAAATGTGCCGAAAATAGATACTTCTTCAATTACCATATAATTTATCACTATAAGTACGTGTCTCGACGAAAGCCAACAGAAATTTCTTTAGAAAATCCATTATTACCATATCGGACCCGATTTCAGAGTTAATTCATAAGAACCTTCTCTTCATCAGTGATAAATGCGGTAAAGGAATAAATGAAATACTTAAATTTAATAGTGTTCACTTCCGGACTCTCTCACTCATTAAAAGTTTTCAGTTTGAATCGCACGTGTCTCGCGGTGTGCGGGAGAATTTCTATTTTGGATATATTTGGGGTATTTAATTGTGCTCATGACTTAGTGTTTGCTTCTTCCATGGGTATAAGTATTTCATTTATTTCTTTGCCGCATTTATCACCGATTAAGAGAAGGTTCTTATGAATTAACTCTGAAATCGGGTCCGATGTGGTAATAACGGAATTTTTTTAGAAATTTGTGTTGGCTTTCTTCGAGGCGTGTACTTATAGAGATAAATTAAGTGGAGATTTTACCGGTGAGGCACAAAAAGAAAATGACTCTCCTCAGACACAACATTTATTATATATATGCATATAATATATATATTATATATATATATATATATTATATATATATATATATATAATCATCATCATCATCGTTTAACGTCCGTTTTCTGCGCTAGCACAGGTTGGACGGTTCGACCGGGCTTTGGAAAGCCAGGAGGCTGCACCAGGCTCCAGTCTGATCTGGCAGTGTTTCTACAGCTGGATGCTTTTCCTAACACTAACCACTTCGCGATTGTAGTGGGTGCTTTTTACGTGCCACCGGCACAGGTGCCAGGGAAGTTTGGCAGCGGCCACGATCGGTTGGTGCTTTTAACGTGCCACCGGCACGGAAACCAGTCAAGGCGGCGCTGGCATCGGCCACGTTCGGATGCTGCTTTTTACGTGTCACTGGCACAGAAGCCAGTCGAGGTGGTGCTGGCATCGGCCACGTTCGGATGGTGCTTTATATGTGCCACCGGCACAGATATCACAACTACTATTTCCATTGATATTTATTTCGATGTTCATGTACTTGACTCAACAGGTCTCCTCAAGCACAGCGGGTTGTTCTGAAATCCAAGGTACTTTGAATGGGCAGGGGCTATGCGGAACTGGGGCAGGAAGCATCCCGGGTCTTCGCAGTCACAGCATATCTCCAGAGATCTCGGTCCTTCGCCATTGCCTCTGTGAGGCCCAACGCTCGGAGGTCATGCTTGACTATCTCATCCCATGTCTTCCTGGGTCTACCTCTCCCCCTGATACCTTCAACTATTTGGGAGCGGCACTTCTTCACACATCTCTCCTCATCCATCCGCAGTACATGACCATACCATCGCAAGCGTCGCTCTTGCACACCACATCTGATGCTTCTTATGTCCAGCATTTCTCTCAGGGTGCTTACACTCTGTCGTGCGCGCACACTGACATTACACATCCAGCGGATCATGTTAGCTTCATTTCTTTCAAGTCTACGCAAGTCCTCTGCAGTCACAGCCCATGTTTCACTACCGTGAAGCATGGCAGTTCGCACACATGATCATACAATCTACCTTTCACTCTGAGCGAGAGATCCTTTGTAGCCAGTAAGGGTAGGAGCTTTCTAAACTTTGCCCAGGCTATTCGTATTCTAGTGGTGACACTCTCTGAGCATCCACCTCCATTACTAACTTGGTCAACCAGGTAGCGGAAACAATCAACTACTTCTAGTTTCTCCCCCTGGAGTGTGATGGAATCTGTTTTCTGAGTGTCTGTGGTGTCTATTGTCCCTGTGCATCTGCCGCACATGAAAGCTATCTTATCAGTTAATTTCCCTTTGATGTTGCTGCAACTCTTATGCGTCCATAGCTTACACTGGGTACATCTTATGGAGTTTCTACCTACACTTTTCCTACAGATCGAGCAGGGCCACCTGCCCGAGGGAGTGTGTGCTGAGTTCGCCTTTCTGCTTACTATAACTTTGGTCTTTGCTACATTTACTCTAAGGCCCTTTGATTCTAACCCTTGCTTCCACACCCGAAATTTCTTTTCTAGTTCCGGTAGTGATTCTGCTATGAAATATATACATATATATATATACATACACATATATATATTTATATATGTATATCTTTATATATATAAAACTGAAAATGTGTGTCTGTCTGTCTGTCTGTGTGTTTCCCTAAAACTTGAGAACTACACAACCAATTTCATTCAAATTTTACACATGCTTTACTTAGGGTCCATGTAGTTTCATGGGCAAAAAATATGTTCAACTTTTTGCCTAGGGCGAGCCCACAGCAATATCATATCTTCTTCACTACGATTCCATAAAACTTGAGAACTACACAACCTATTTCATTTAAATTTTACACATGCCTTACTTATGGTCCATGTAGTTTCATGGGCAAAAAAAATGTTCAACTTCTTGCCTAGGGCGACCCCATAGCAATATCATACCTTCTCCACTATTTCAGTATTACGTGTTAAAAGTGAAACAAAAACATTTCTCTATTTTATGTCAGATACTTTCACTTTAACAATAAAAATAATAATAACAATTGAATTGTATCTAGTAAGTAATAATTAAAATCAAACTAAAGTATAATATAATCGTAACATAACAAAAGTAAAAATAGCAATTGGTATAAAATTGCATCAATGACATGAACTTGAATAAGTGGTTTCACATGAATGGGAATAAATTAAAAATAAAATTAGCGTGCAGAAATGGAATAGTCCAGATGGATAATAAAAAATTAAATTAAAGAAAAGACTATTGTCTATAAAGTATACAATGTAGAGAAAAAAGATTTGAACACATGGAGGAAAGCACCTTCGAAAAGTGTCTTGGTGCGACTATGAAAAATATCTAATCAGAGGCGGTAAATTCGCCACAATAGAAGCAAGTTTCGAGTCAACGGAGCGTGCAAGGGAGTACTGGACTCGAACTTGCAAAGTGGAAATATTTTATTTTTACCTTTATATCTGGGACGTAGGACGTCCCGGAAAAAATTTTTAATGCCCCCCCCCCCAGAAGTAGAGGTAGGCTGGATTGTAGCTGCACTTCTATACAAGAGGGAGGACAAGATACAATTGATCGAAATTACAAGAGACGGGCTAACAATTCCAGTGTGTTATATATTTTGAGTATTGTTATCACTAGTGATATCAATATATAACTTTGTATTTTGTATTTTATGTGTAGATGTATATATATAGATGTACATGTAATAAGTACACATATATATACACATATATATATGCACTAGCACTATGACCCGGCAACGACGTGTCATAATGCTAGTATATATATACATATATAAGCATATATATATGCATATGTATATATGCATATATATATATATATGTGTATATATATATATATGTGTATATATATATGTATATATATATATATGTATATATATAAGTATATATATATGTATATATATATGTATATATATATATGTATATATATATGTATAGATATATATATGTATATATATATGTATATATATATACATATATAAATATATAAATGTATGTATATATATGTATATATATTTATATACATATATAACACTGGTGTTCTTTCTTTCTAACTGTAACTTTTTTAATATAAAAATAAATAGTATTTGTACTATGCTAACTTTTAATTGACTTTATATTTAATTAACCATACTTAAATCATATAAATTTTATTTTTTATTTATATTAAGTTGACTACTACGTAATTTTTTATATAAATTAATTAAATCTTATAAGATTTTTAAAGTATACACAGTAATTGGTAATTAAATTAATTATTTAATTTATTGAATATTGAGTATAATTTATTGTAGTTATATTTTAATGATAAATCTGATAGTATATAGTGGTTATTTCTCTAATAGTGACTTCTTTCTATTTATATTTATAGATAAACTTGACAATATTTATTCGTAATTTTCATTGATAAAATATATTCGTAGTTTTCATTGTTAAAAGAATTTTTCATCTATTTATTCTATTTCTGTTAATAACGTAATTTCACGAGTATTCTTATAAACGCTTAAAAGACGTTCTCCGTTTTAAAATTTTAGTTCATGACACGGCCTTTGAAAGCTAAGTAATCTCTTTCTATTTAAGATTTTAAAGCATCTTAATAAGTCTTATTGTATTATTTTGTATACTATATAAATACTGATTGTTATTATAATGATTTAATTGTTGAAGATATGTATGTAATAATTAGATTATAACTGTACGTTATTGTAAGATATTACTTAGCCAAAGAGATATATAGATCGTTAATAGTTATACGGTTTTTTAAAGTTAGATTACTGGTTTATAATTTGATTTTTATCTCTAATTTTTTAATGTATCTCATAAATATATTATATTAATATTTAATATTTATGTAAGTAGTATTGGATTTATTAATTAATTTATTTTTCGGTACTACTAGCGAAGACTAGACCCGGTGCGCAGTCGCGTGTCCGCGCTAGCTAGTCGTAAGTAGTCGATCCTACAACGCCTTGCACGTATGCAAATGAGTTGTGTTGTAGGTCTAATTAATGATCAAGACAAGGGGTGAGGGTTTAGTGTAAATAAACAAACAAGAAAACATCAAAACAAACCAAAAAAAAAAACAAAACCCTTCATGGAATGCTATAATATGCTCTCCTCTCTCGCTCAGACATTCTTACACACGTGTAATGAACTGTTACCAAAATATCTTCATCTTATCAAATCCATCAATCGATATCAACTTTCCATTCCTTATCATCTTAAGGATATTTTGTTTCTTCTCTCTTTCTCACATACACACATACATATATACACACACATACATATATATACACACATATGCGCACATATACACACGCACACATACATACACACATATACACACACATATATATACTCACATACACACACATGGTTAAAAACTAAAGAATATGAAAACTAAAATAATATATCACACACATTTTATTTGATTTGTGTAAAAAATCATATACATTGTTCTAAGAAATAATTTATTTACTTTCTTTAAAAAAATTCTTTTATTTTATTCTGTAAAATTAACTCATTTGCATACGCGCAAGTCGTTGTAGGATCGACTACTTACGACTAGCTAGCGCGGACACGCGACTGCGTTTTGGCGCGCACCGGGTCCAGTCTTCGCTAGTAGTACCTATTTTTCTTTATATGTCTATACATTTATTGATAGCGTAAATTTTAGATTTGTTGATAATAATTTAGTTATTATTTTTTAAATATTTTATTATTAGATGTGTACTTAAATCTAAAATATGAATAACTAACAGTTAAATAATTTGGTAATTTAATTTTGGACTATAACTGGATGAAGGATATTAGTGAGTTTATTATGTTTTTTAAGCCATATTATATATTCATAGATATCTCTAATAGTGACTTTGTTCTATCATAGCTTAAATATAGCCATTTTCCATTGATAAAATATATTCGTAGTTTCCATTGTTAAAAGAATTTTCCCTCTGTTTATTATAAGTTTAGTTAATGATACGATTTTTGAAAGCTAAGTAAACCTTTTTATTAAAGTTATTTTAATAATTTATGTTATATTGTATTATATTGGATACTATATAACTACTGATTGTTAATTTGATTGTATAATTATTTAGTTGTTGAAGATATGTATTTCATTATTAGATTATAACTGTACGTGATTTGTAAGTTATAACTTAGCCAACGAGATATATAGAACATTGAATAGTTATACGGTTCTTTTAAGATAGGTTATACGTTTATAATTTGCTTTTTGCATCTTTAATTTTTTAGTATATTTCATAAATATATTACATTAATATTTAATATTTGCGTAAGTAATAATGGACTAATTAATTTATTTAGTTTTCCTTTTATGTCTATATATTTATTGATAGAGTAAATTTTAGATCTTAATTATTATATTTATTGATAATAATTTAGTTATTATTCTTAAATATTTTATAATTATTAGATTTGAACTTAAATTTAAAAATATGAATAGTGATTATTTTGTTAAATAATTTGGAAATTAGATATTGAGTATAACTGAGTTTAGGATATTCGTGAGTTTATGTTTTTTAAAGCCATATTATATCTTAATAGATAAATACATTTTTCTGTCTATTTTTTTACCTTAAAAATTAATATTTAACATAATAATTGGATTGTATGACATTATCCTAATGGTTTAAGTTTCTAATTTGATAATAGAGTTTTTTATAAGAAAAATTATTATTATTATTATTATTATTTTATTTCTTAAAATATATTGTTTAAATCTATTTGCTTATTTATTTAACTATTATCATTAACCTGAAGATTGACTATAATTATAATTCGAATTTTTAATTGAATTTAAATTGATTGTAATTCGAATTGAATTATGGTTATGAAACGTACGTAGTGGTTTTACTTATTATATAATATTAAACTTTTTAATACTTTTTGATAGTTAAAAAAAATTTATAAATTAATTAATTAAAAAAAATTTAAAGTTTAAAAATTTATAAATTTTAAATTTTAAAAATATAAAAATATAAAAATCTATAAATACAAATATAAATTTAAAATTTTATATTTTATCTATTTTGTATATTATATTAATTATATTTGTTTATATGTTTTGGTTTATGTCTTTCACTGTTTGATATGCCTAATAGTGGTTTTATCTGTGAAATCTGATTTCATCCTAAATCTAATTTTTCCCTGTAAGTTTCAATATACTCCCAAATATTATTAGGATACATATATATATATATATATATATATATATATACATATATATACATATATATACATACATATATATACATATATATGTATATATAAGATAAGGATATAATCATAAAATAAGGATTCTCTTTTTAATACTTTTTGATAGTTTAAAAAAAATAAAAATTTATAAATTTAAAATTAAAAAAATATAAAAATATAAAAATTTATAAATATGAATATAGATTTTAAATTTTAAATTTAAATAATTTAAATTTTAAATTTTATATTTCATTTATTTTATATGTTATATTATCTATATTTATTTTTATGTTTTGGTTTGTCTTTCACTGTTTGATTTGCCTAATAGTGGTTTTCTCTCTAATTTAATTTATATATATATATATTTATATATATATGTATATGTATATATATGTATGTATATATATGTATGTATATATATGTATATATATATGTATATATCTATATATATATGTATATATATATATATATGTATATTATATATATGTATATATATATACATATATATATATGTATATATTTGTATGTATATATATATATATGTATATATATATGTATATATATATATATATTAATATATATGTATGTATATGTATGTATGTATATATATATATGTATATATATATGTATATATGTATGTATATATATATGTATATATATATATATATAAAAAATTAAAAAACCAAGATGGCGCCGAACTAACAAATCGAGTGTAATATAGCTCTCCTAAAATTTTTTAAAACCTTCAAGAGATCGATGTTATCAGAAGTGAATTTTGTCTGTAAAGCAAATATAAGTGAGAGTACGACAAGACACTGTATTTGAGAAGAATATTTTCGCTTTTGATGTAGTATATACAACTAAAACATGCCTCGCGAACAGCCGGGCACATGTGTTAAAGCCACGTGTGCAACTTCCTGATATCGAAGTGAAATTTGTCTGTGAAGCAACGACAAGACACTGTATTTTGAGAAGAATATTTTCGCTTTTGGTGTAGTATATGCACGTGTTTTGAAAACCTCTGAAAAGCTACCTCCTGATATCAAATATTAAATTTGCAAGCGGATCAAAACATAAAAACAAACCAATATTGCATCTACGAACATCGGAACTCTATTCTGTTCTTTTGTTTACAAAATGCAAGTAAAGAATACGGGAATATCGAAGGTCTGTCTTTTATAGCTTTCTTTCTTCTAAAACAGAGTGAAGGTAAGTGTTCTCTCAACCAGAAGGTAAGAAAAAAAATTATTTATTATTGTTAATAATCGACGATCTTACGGTTCTCAGATCGCCTAATAATCCATTGATATAATCGCGATTATAGATTTTAAAAAAAACTTACGTTATTTTTATTTTTACACGCGCGTCTGTTTGTATATAAATTCGTCCGTGATAGTGTGTTTTCTTCTCTCAATCCTGACTATCTATGTAACCTGCCTTACTCTTTCTATCTCTTTCTTACAATTCTCTCCTCCTTATCTGTCTCTCCCTCCATCAGACCCTCTATTCCGCTCTCTCTCTCTCTCCCTCTCTCTGCCATCGTTTCTCTCTCTGCATCTCCCCCGCCCTCTCTCAAATCAACTTTCTCACATCTCACCTCCCTCTGTTCCTCTACTTCACTAATTCTCTTTTGTAATTCTATCCCGCCCTCTCTCTTTTTGTCTCTCTCTCTCCCTCTCTCTCTCTGTTACTCTCTCCCTCTCTGTGCTTCTCTTCTCTCCAGTCTTTCTCAGGTCAAACCCCTTTCTCTCTTTTCCTCCTTCTATCCCCTTATTTCTTTCTCTACCCCACCCTCCCTGTCCCTTTACTACACTCTCTTTCACCTCTATCCCGCCCCCTCTTTCCCTCTCCTCTTTTTCTTCCTACCTTTCCTCTCCCTGCTCCCGCTAAGGTTCACCCCTTGTCTCTTTTTCATCTCTCTGTCTCTTTAATTCACTCTCTGGTACCTCTATCTCGCCCTCTCTCTGCCTTTCTTCTCCCTGCTCCCCATAAGGTCCATCTCCTTGTCTCTCTTTTCCTCCCTGTCCCTTTACTTTCTCTCTATCACACTTCTATCCCGCTCACTCTCCCCCTGATGACCTGCCATTCTTTCTCTCTTCTCTCAGGTCAATCCCCTTGTCTCTCTCTTTATCCATCCCCCTGTCTGATCTGCCACGAGCTTTTCTCTTCTCTCCTCTCCCTCTCAGGTCAACCATCTTATCTTTCCTTCTCTCTCTGTTCCTATACTTCACTCTCACTGTATCTGTATCTCAGGCGAAAATATCAAGGAACTGGTCTGCGAGGGAGTTGCAATTGTTCGTCCGGCCCTGGAAGATTTCCGAGGGCGACTCGCCAAACAATATCATTGCAGCGGCGCTAAAGAGCAATGATTTCACGAGGACCACCGCCCAGATAGAGCGAAAGAAACGAGAATTCCTCCGTTCGTACGCTCTAATCAGGCCACACATGGACACTCTGGACATCATCCTAGGAGGTGACTGCACCAGTGAAGACCAAGACCAAAAGGATGGAGAAAACATCCAGGACCCAACAAAAGACACAACCGAGAACCCTACAACAAAGGGAAACAATGGCACATGTCCAGCTCCCAACACAACTGAAGACCAAAGATGGCCGCAAAAAAGGAAAGCACCCTAAAATTGACGGAAAACAAGAAAACTAAAACAAACACTGTTCAGAAAAAACAGAAGAACCCCAGCAAGAACTATAAGGGCAAAAGCAGAAACATCTGCAAATTCTACCTGAAGGGAGACTGCTGGCATGGCGTCGAAGGTGCAAACTGTCGTTTTGCACATCAGAAGCCCTGCCAAAACCGCATGGACATAAGACAAAAATCCCCCCCTCGGGAAGAACAAAAAGATAAAGAAAAATATAAAAGAAGGAAAAATGGCACACTGACCACTCCTGAAAGACGATATGCGGATGTAGCGCGCGGTAGCCCCACAAATGGCCAGTTTCACCCAGATGTGAAAAGGGCAGCAGCTGAACAGCAATCTTTTTTGTGCATGGCACAAAAAATATTTCAGCAGCTGACCTGGCTACAAACACAAAGCTGGAACTACCACCACAGACACCAACACACACACCACAAAAATATTTCTACTGAACGTAGGAGGGCTGCTGCGCGGCAACTGTAAAAGGAAAATCTCATTCCTGAGAGACCTTGTGGCATGCAATCAAGCTATATGCATGGCACTCACAGAAACGCATCTTGGACCCGATATAGGGGATGCAGAAATACACATACCGCAATATGCAGTCATACGCTCAGACAGAAAAGGGAGGATTCATGGTGGAGTTGCAATGTACATCCGAGATGACCTCACGCCCCGGGTCTTGCTGTCATATTCAAACTCAGTGTGTGACACTCAAATTGTACACATAAGACAACTGAATATCGTCATATGTACTACATATCGCCCACCAGATTCCCCAAATCACTCAGGCATGTGTGATGATTGCCTAACAAAAATAGAAGTTCTCACCAACCTGGAACAACACAACGGTGTATTCTTCATGGGTATCTTTAACTTCCCCAATGTGGAATGGCCTGGGGGGCAGATGCTCCCAGGGATGACACACCATCAGCAGGCACAGGTGGAGTCTCTGCTCCATCTCACAAATGCCTCTTTCATGGAGCAAATAGTGCTGCAATCAACGAGGGCAGATAATATATTGGATCTCTGCTTCACAAACGATATGGATATTATCCATAATGTTTAAGTGATGCCGATAACAATCTCGGATCGCAACATAATAGAGCTGTCTATGCATGGACCAAAAGCCCCCGCAGACACACAGCCTATACGAAGCATCCACAATCTCTCCAACTTAAACTTTCATAAAGCAAATTGGAAGTTGATCGAGAAAGAGATCCTCAAACAGGATTGGCCTAAATGTCTCTCCACACCGGACATTAACATGAAACACAAACACTTCATGTCCATAATACAAGCCATATGTGAAAAATATGTCCCAGTGTGCAGGGCCAGCACACACAAAAACAAAAACAGGATCCCTAGAGAAAGGAAGGTTCTTATGAGAAGACGGACAAGGATTGCGAACCGCCTGAGCAAGCACACCAAAAGTGGTGAGAAGTCTCGGCTCGAGAGAATGCTAATGGAAATTGAGAAAAGTGCATCAGTCTCATGAAAAAGAGAGAGCAGATAAAGAAGCTTGGGTAATAGAAAATATAAAGTCAAACCCTAAAGCTTTCTTTACGTTTGCCAAAGAGACAGCCACAGTGCACCAGAGAATAGGACCTCTCTTCCAAAAAAATGGCTGTCTCACAGGAAATCCCACGAGGATAAGTGAAATACTGAACAAACAGTTCCAAAGTGTGTTCACTACACCTCTAGGACACAGGCAAGTAAACAAACCAGAAGAATTCTTTGCCACTTTACCAGCGGCCAAAGATGCCAAAATTGAGTACATCAACATTGAAGATGATGATATCACACTGGCCATAGATGAGATTGACACAAACTCAGCTGCTGGACCTGATGGATTTCCAGCGATCCTTCTCAAATCGTGCAAACAAGCCCTTGCAAAACCGCTACAGCTTCTTTTTCAGAGCTTTCTTGCAAGTGGTAAGCTCCCAGTCAAATTGAAAGAGGGGGTAATATGCCCTATCCATAAGGGAGGTAACAGAGCAGATGCTAAAAATTATAGGCCATCTCTCTGACCTCACACATCAGCAAAGTCATGGAACGAATAGTCCGCAAGAAACTAATCATGTTCCTTGAAGAAAATGACTTGCTGACTGACACCCAGCATGGATTTCGACCAGGTAGAAGCTGTCTAACACAGCTTCTGCAACACTATGACTGGGTGTTAAAACAGCTACTAAATGGCTCAAATATGGATGTGATATATCTCGACTTTGCAAAAGCCTTTGATGAAGTCGACCATTTGTCACAAACTGCGTGGTCTCGGCATAGGCGGAAAACTTGGAGAGTGGCTCCGCAACTTCCTAAAAGATAGAAGACAGGCAGCTCTGACCAATGGAGCCACCTCCAAGGAAACACAAATAACAAGCGGTGTTCCACAGGTCACTGTATTGGGGCCACTGCTGTTCATAGTGGCCCTTTCAGACATGCCCTTAGTTGCTAAGATGGCCACCCTTGCTAGCTATGCAGATGACACAAAAGTCTCCCACACAATACAAAACCCTGGAAATATTGCACATCTGCAACAGGAGTTGGATACAATATACAGGTTGGCTGAGGACAAAAACATGCAGTTTAATGCAGGTAAGTTCCAGGCCTTGCGCTACCGGCACACAAAGGTAAACGACATGCAGACTGGATACACTGGCCCAGGAAGAATTGCAATCCCTGAGTCAAAATCAGTGCGTGACCTGGGCATTGACATGAGCAATGATGTATCTTTCCAAGTGCATATTACTAATCTGGTGATAAAATGCAGACGGCTAGCTGGATGGATTCCCCGAACTTTCAGAACAAGAGAGGAGACACTGATGGTCCTCTGGAAAACTTTCGTCCTCAGTCGCTTGGACTACTGCTCTCAACTATGGTCACCACACAATATAAAACTAACAGCAGAACTCGAAGCAATTCAGAGAAGCTACACAAAGAAGATCGTCTCAATGCAAAATATCAGCTACTGGGAAAGACTGAAAGTATTAAACCTCTTCTCCCTAGAGTGAAGGCGGGAGAGATATGGGGTGATATACATCTGGAAAATCCTGGAGGGTCTTGTCCCAAACTTTGGCATTCAAAGTTACCCCAACCGCAGAACGGGGCGCCACTGCATGGTGCCAAAGATTCCAACATCACCATCAAAATACAGGTCCAGATACTGCAACAGGTTGGGTTTCAGAGGACCACAGCTCTTTAACATCCTCCCTAAATGCCTGAGAGACTTGCATGGTGTGGATGTGGGTTTCTTATCGGGGGTCCCAGATGAACCTACCTCACGACAGGAGACACAGATGCGGGCAGCGGCATCGAACTCCCTTATTGACCAAGTGCCATGTATCAGAGGTGGATTCACATATTAGTGTAGCTCGTTCAGCGGTGGTGCACCAGCATGGCCGCGGCCTTCGGGCTAAAACATTTTTAAGGATTTAAGGATACATATATATATACATGTATATATATATATATATATATATATATATATATATATGCATATATATATATATATGCATATATATATATGTAGATGTATATATATATATGTATATGTCATTCAAAATGTGACCGCGTGTGTACCGTTGGCGATTTTTTTCCTCTGGATCTTTCCTTCTCCTATGTTTCCGACGAAGAGCTACGCTCGAAACGTTAAACCCTCCTTCTTCCCTTCCTTCCTGAACGTCCAATAATACTATATTTGTTCCACGTCCTCGCGTTGTTGTGTTTTCATGTTTGGATTAACTATATATATATATATATGAATATTTTTTCCGTGTTAATTGTTAACAAGGTAAAAATACACTCATTTATATATATATATATATATATATAGTGTAATAAATAAAATATATGCATACATACAAACATATATGTACGTACCGACATCTACATGTATATATACATGCATATATAAATATATATATACGTACAGAACATCACAAGAAGACGAAAAAAATCAACAGAACGAAAACGGAGAAGACATTTTGTTACAACAGAAGGACAGAGACGTGGAACAAGACGAAACGAAAGCGAAAACGGGAAAAACAATTATGTGCAGCAGAAAAACGAAGTACAGGACATGCTACACAAGGAAAATCCCCTTCATCAGCTGTCGCTAGCAGACACGTGTTTCGAAGGCAGAGACAGAACACGTAAGGTCAAGCTAGGCCTTCCTACGAGAGAATTAAAATAAAATAAACTCGTAGAGGGGTAAACGAGCAAGAAAAAATGTAACACAAAAAGGGACGTAACAAGGAACTGCACAAAAAATACAAAATTAAAGATACATGTACATGAAAATACATAACGAGAATTAAATTACAATACGAGAAATCAAAAATAAACAAGAGAACAAACGAAAAAGACGAACGGAGGCCTTTGTTCTGGCATGGACGAGAGGGTAACTGGCGAGCGCGAGGAAACATGACCTTATGGCCTGAATGCAAATGGCGGAAAGGTTTAGCAGTGACGAAAGTGAGGAGGAGTAGGAGAGAGAGAGAGAGACAGATAGAGGAAGACACAGGCTAGAGAGAAGGGTGAGGTAGAGAGAGCAAGAGAGAGAGAGGGGAAGTTAAAGCAAAGGGAGAGAGTTTCGCATCATTGTAGTAAACTGTAAAAACGGACAAAGAGGAGGGAACGGAACGAAGTGAGAATTCGAAAAATCGAAAATTCAAACGAACCCGACATATATATATATATGTGTGTGTGTGTGTGTGTGTGTGTGTGTGTGTATAGGTAAGAGAGTGGGTATGTGAAAGCACATGATTGGATGTATAAAAGAGTGAAAATACTACAGAAGGCTTGTGTTATAAGGTTAAAGAATAAATTTAAGTCGTTACGTTAAAAAAATGTTATATAATTTTGTGTATAGTAACATAGTTTTTGGAGAAATAACCAGTTTCATATTTTCTTTTCAAATTTCTGAAATTTCTTTATCTACATCGTGTCATGTCTTCGCTATGAAGTGAAGTATGGCGTTCCAGGCAGGGGAAGGTAAACAGGGATTTTTTCCGGTATAAGGGAGATAATCGCTTTGTATTTTTTCAATGATATGAGTTTCCTTGTTTATAAATGTTAGAAATGGTTAAGTTTTGGTTTATATTTTTCAATGAAGAATGTTTCTTTCTTTAATCTAATTTGTGTTGGTGTTCCAATAGCACATTGATAGAATGGAAAAATTAAAAATTGTGGTAGTAGTTGCTTTGTGCATTTCTCAATATGTTCACTAAAGGATATCATTCTGTATTCTGGGAATGCAATCTGTTGTCGATGCAGAGTGCATCTGCATCTGAGCAATAATCCCATGGACGCTATGTAGTTTTGGTGGCAGCCCGAGCATCTTATGACATAAATTAGGTTTTCTGAAGCAGAAGTAAAATTAGATTTGATCTTGAATTTTGTCCCTCTTTGAAGAGGAATTCTGATCCTTCTAGAAGGTTTGGGCATGTTGCGCAGTTTGGTCTACCACATTTTTTTACTTTTGCATCCGTTATTTCAGAAAACAATTTTGCCTTTGTGAGGATCTTTTTTTAGTAATTTAGGTTGTTTGTAGCTTTTATGATTTTATGTATGTTTAGAATTTCCTTTAATTTGGGGTCCTTATGAAGCATTGGTAAATTCTGGGTGATGATGGCGAAGGCTTCTTTGTTTCTGGGGTTGTATGTGGATATGTAAGGCAGTATTTTTGGGGAAGGTGTGTTGCTGTGTTGAGCTTTTCTTAAAGTTTCTATGTCGATTTCTGTTGCACGTCTGATTCCATCCTCTATGAGTTGAACGGGGTAGTGTCTGCCAATTAGGATGTTTTTGAGTTCTTGTAGTCTAAAGTTTCTGGTATTTTGTTCTGACACTATTGTGCATATCCCCCTTGCTAGGTTGAAGCGGGTGTTTGTTTTAGTGTGTCTTGGGTGGCATGAATTGAAAAGTAGGTATTGTTTGGCATCTTTGGTTTTGTAAAATATGTCAGTCTCTATTTTGAGGTTAATTTTTTTAATTAGTATATCTAAGAATGGAAGCTCCTTTTGGTTGTACTCCATTGTGAATTGTGTTTGGGTTGACACTGTTCAACAGGTTTTTGAATTTTAGGAGTCTATCAGCGTTTTCATTCCAGAGTATAAAACAATCGTCTAGGAATCTTTTCCAATTCTCTTTTATGTATGGGGAAAGGGGGTTTCCAAAGGTCGATAAAGATTCCTGATATATTATTACCTCCTGGTAGCCCATTGCTGGGTTCGCAATGACTGCTGCTGCCCTTGTACACATAGCAATTCCGGATTTTTTATGGTAAAATGTATTGTCAAACATGAAGTGGTTATTTTGTAGGATGAATTCAACCGATTTAGTGTGGCACTTTTTCACACGGCTATCCTCATCCATTCTCACCACATGATCATACCAGCAGTCTCTCTTGCACACCACATCTGATGCTTCTTAGGTCCAACTTTTCTCTCAAGGTACTTACACTCTGTCGAGTATGCACACTGACATTACACATCCATCGGATCATACTGGCTTCATTCCTTGTGAGCTTATGCATGTCCTCAGCAGTCACGACCCATTTTTCACTGCCATGTAGCATGGCTGTTCGAACTCATGTGTCATACAGTCTACCTTTTACTCTGAGCAAGAGGACCTTTGTCACCAGCAGAGATAAGAGCTCTCTGAAATTTGCCCGGGCTATTCTTATTCTAGCAGCTACACTTTCAGCACACCCTCCCCAGCTACTGACTTGGTCACCTAGGTAACGGAAGCTATCCACTACTTCTAGTTTTTCTCTCTGGAATGTGGCAGAAGTTATTCTCTGCATATTTTCAGTGTTTATTGCTCCTGTGCATCTGCCAATACAAAAACTATCTTCCCAGTTAGCCTTTCTTTGATACTGCTACACCTCTTATGTGTCCATAGCTTACACTGGGTACATCTTATAGAGTTTCTACCTATGCCTTTACTACAGATTGAGCAGGGCCATCTACCTGAAGGGATTTGTGGTTTGCTTTCCTTCCTACTTATTAGAACTTTGGTTTTAGCTAGGTTAACTCTAAGGCTCTTCGATTCTAATCCTTGTTTCCACACCTGAAACTTCTCCTCTAGTTCTGATAGTGACTCAGCAATTAGAGCAAGGTCGTCAGCATAGAGGAGCATCTTGTCTTGAATTCCTCTGTTATTGCCTGGAGGACTATGATAAATAGAAGGGGGCTAAGGTTTGAACCTTGGTGGACCCCTACCTCCACCTGGAATTCTTCACTGTACTCGTTGCCAACCCTCACCTTACTGTACATGGCTTGCACAGCTCTCACTAACCATTCATCTATCTCTAGTTTCCTCATTGACCACCAGATAAGGGAAGGTGTTGGCATTTATAAGCAACCATCTTTCCCTTCTTCTGGTGAGGATGTAATCAATTTGACTTGTGTGTCTGCCAAAGGCTTTCTCCATGTCAACGAAAGCTAGGTACAGAGGTTTATCTTTGGCTAGGTATTTCTCCTGCAGCTATCTTACCAGAAATATAGCATCAGTGGTGCTTTTCCCTGCATCTCAGTTTAGATCTCATCTAAACTGACTCTCTCCCTATTAGTTTGGCTATAACCCTCTCCGTGACCTTCATTATCTGATCTAACAACTTGATACCTCTGTAATTATTTGTATCTAAAGCGTCACCTTTTCCCTTGTAGCAGTTGACTATAGTGCTGTGACACCAGTCATATTTTGAGCATCTCTGCAGTGATTCCTGATTGGCCAGGGGCTTTCCCTGTCTTCATACTTCTAATTGCTTTATCTACCAAGGAACTGTCAACTTAGATAGCTGTTCCATCTGTTGGGTCGACATTCGGCAGACTCTCTTTATCCCATTCATTTTCTTTATTCAGCAGCCTTTCATAGTGGCCTCTCCAAACACCTTTCTTTGCAGCCTCATTTAGTGCAAGTGAACCATCATCCATGCGGACACATTTCTCTCCTACCACATCATGATTCTCTCTCACACACTATCTTGCAACATGAAATACCTCAAGATTTGGTCCTCACGGTGCAGAACATTGGCAAATTTTTTTCTTATCTGCTTCCCCTCTGGCTATTACCCTGTCTCCAAGCTTCCTTTCTGGCAGTCTAATACAATTCCCTGCTACCACCGTTCTTCCAGTCCTTCCAAGCCTGTTTCTTTTCTCTAATAGCCCTGTCAACAACATTGTTCCATCACCACGTGATTTTGGGTCGAGAGTGAACTTTGCAGCATCCACGGATCTTGTCAGTGGCCCTCAGCAGGATGTCCCGTAGACACCTCCAGTTGTCTTCTACATCATGTGAAGCTATATCCCCTTCTATTTCGTCAAAGGCTTCAAGTAATATGTCTCTAAATCTCTGTCCATTTGCAGGATCTTTAAGCTTCCTGACTCTTCTCCACCATGCTAGTTGTCTTCTGGGCATCCATTTAGCCCTGATCCTGAAGTCACTAACTACTAGTCTATGTTGTGGGGTACATTCTTCGCCTGGGAAGGTGTTGGCATTTATAAGCAACCATCTTTCCCTTCTTCTGGTGAGGATGTAATCAATTTGACTTGTGTGTCTGCCAGAACAGTAGGTGACTGGCAGGTTTTCTAAAGTTAGTATTGCAAACCATAAGATCATTTGCATCACAGAACTCCAGCAGCCTGGTTCCCTCCTCATTGCGAGGGCCAAAACCGGCATGTTGTCCAACATGTCCATTGAAGTCACCAGCAATAAAGAGGACCCTGTCATTCGTCAACGCAGTAGTCTGTAAGAGGTTGTCATAGAATCGGTCTATCTGTCCACCGGGTAGCCCTGGCTGAGGGGTATAGGCTGAGATAATGGTTGCTAACCTATTCTACATATTTAATTATATTCAAATACTTTCCATGTCACAATTTTCTTCAACTCATACGACGATGTCTGTTATGAATCATCCAGTATTACCAATTTTCACAGGAGATATCGCTGTCTGGTTTGCCAGCAAACAAACACAATTCAGACCAACAGCAGCTCTACATTTTACTTAGCTCTATACCATTAACTAGAGAATTGTGAGATATTATTTCAGCTCCACCGGCAGATGCAATGCATTCATCAATTAAAAATGAAGTTTTAAGATGAACCTTGCTCTTTTCCGAAAAGTTTTGAAAATTTCTCAACGACATGCATTTAGGAGACAGAACACCATCGCAAATGCTCAGAAAAATGTGGCAGCTCACAGTGAACAACCCCGCTGAAAGTAAGTTGCTTAAACAATTATTTTTCTCCAGATTACCACAGTATGTTCAAGATATGCTCGCCCATTTGACCAATATTGGCACAGTTGACTAGCTTGCAGCATCGGCAGATAACATTTTGGAGTAAACAAAATCCACTCCAGAACAGAACAACTTTCATTGCCAGTTGCTACAGTTTCCTCTGAATTCAAAGAATTTCGTGAATCTACTTAGAGGATTATAGATAAGCTAGTTGCAGAAGTTCATCTCTTATGAATCAACTGAAGTTCTTCAATTCGTTACCATCGTCGTTCTAATTCCCGTTCTCCCAGCAGATCAAAACCTTTTTGCTGGTATCATTATAAGATTGGTTCTGCAGCTAAGAAATGTATTTCACTTTCAACATTTAAAATTCAGGAAAACTAAAAAGCCGAACTCCGAGCATGACTGCAGTTCCTGGCACATTTTCTCCTAGTCACGCATTTTACATACTAGATTTCGAGTCTAAGAAGGAATTTCTAGTGGATTCCAGAGCATCCTGCAGTTTATGGCTGTCTAAATTTGTCAAAGAAAAACTTTTTGCTTCTGACATATCTCTTCAAGCAGTCAACAGCACTCCCATTAAAACTTTTAGTGAGATTTCACTCACACTGGATCTGAATCTTAAATGAAATTTCCAGTAGTGGGTTTTCATCATTGCTTACCTTCCTCACCCAATTTTAGGAGCTGATTTTCTCCACCATTTTTCACTATTAGTGAAAAGAAAGAGACTTATCGATAGCAGTACACAGTTATATGCTTTAGGAAGATATTTCAGTCCTACTTCTGTTAGCCCATTATATTTTATTGCAGATCAACCAGACAAATATCAAGCCTTGCTTCAATCCTTTCCTGAATTAACAAATTTAATTTTCAATGTCAATGCTTCAACACATACTCATCATATAACCACCAATGGATCTCCTGTTTTCTTGTGTCCTAGACGTTTACCAACTGAAAATCTCAAAGCTGCTAAAGCAGAGTTTAGCCACATGCTCCAGCTTGGAATAATTCATCCTTCAAAGAGTAACTGGTCATCACCACTCCATTTAGTGAAAAAGAAATCTGGTGATTGTAGACCTACTGGTGACTATAGATGACACAACACTATTACCATTCCAGATAGGTATCCTATACCACATATTCAAGATTTTGCATCTTCTCTGCATGATTGCATTATTTTCTCAAAAATAGATTTGATACAAGCATACCATCAGATTCTAATAAACCCAAATGATATTCCAAAAATGACTCTTACAAATCCATTCAGGTAATTTGAATTTCTTACCATGCTCTTTGGGTTAAGGAACATCACTAGTACTTTTCAACGTTTCATTGATGATGTAATACATGGATTAGATTTCGTCTATGCCTATATTGACAATCTTCTCATCACTAGTTCTTCCAAGAAAGAACATGACATTTATTTGAAGCAACTTTTCGAAAGGCTTTCTCAATACAAAATTCATATCAATGCTACCAAAAGTATTTTGGGTGTGCTTTCTTTCACTTTCCTTGGACACACTATTGATAAGGATGGAATTAGGCCTTTTCCAGAAAAAGTTGAATCTATCATAAAAATTCCAGTTCCTGTTTCATTAAAACAGCTCAGACAATTTCTTGGATTAACTAATTTCTATTGATGTTTTATACCTTATTGTGCTGAAACATTATACCTTCTCAACAAATTACTGCAAAACTGCAAGAAGAGAACAGAAAAGATCACTTTGATGTTAAACAGAAACTCTTGTGTCTCCATGTTAGCTCACCCCATTCCTGATACAAAAATTTCTCTTGTAGTTGACGCGTCTGAAATTGGTGTCAGTGCAGTCATTCAACAACTCCACCATGGCAAATGGCAACCTCTAGTGTTTTTCTCTAAGCAGTTAAAACCAGCTGAAACTAAATATAGTGCATTCAATCATGAACTGTTAGCTATTTACCCCTCAGTTAAACACTTCCAACACATTTTGGAAGGGAGAAACTTTGCAATATTTACAGACCATAAGCCGTTATCATTCTGCAAGCCAGATAAATTTTCTCCAAGAGACATTCGACATTTGGATTACATTTCACAATTCACGAGTGATATCTGATATATTCCAGGTTCTGAGAACATTGCTGCTGATACTTTATCCTGTTTACCTGTTAACACGTTATTTTCAACTGCAGAAATTAACTTGGATGAAATGCCAGAAGATCAACCATCCATTGATTTGAATAATATACAACAACCAGAACTAGTTCCTTTTGACCTCCAATTTTTTCCTGTTGCGACATCAAACAAACATATCTTTTGCAATTTTTCTTCTGGTAAACTTCACCCTTTAGTTCCTGAAAAGCATCGCCATATCGTTTTCTCAGGACTACACAATATTTCACATCCAGGTATAACAGCAACACTGAAGCTTATTTCAGCTCGTTTTGTTTGGTTGAACAGGCATCAAGACATAGCTAACTGGACCCGTACCTGTGTCGATTGTCAAAGATCCAAGGTACATAAACATATTCGTGCACTGTTAGGTACTTTCTCCACCCCAGATGCATGATTCCAGTACATACATGTTGATATAGTAGGACCTTGGCCTGCGAGTCAGGGCTACACGTTTTCATTAACTTGTATTGATCGTTTTTTCAGCTGGCTAGAAGTTATTCCATTCACAGATATCTCTTCTCAAACTGTGGCACAAGCTATAGTCACAGGATGGATTTCTCATTTCAGAACACCTGTAAAAATAACAATAGATCACGGACATCAATTTGAAGCTAAACTTTTCCAGGAACTAACCAAGATTTTAGGAAGTAAACACATCCATTCCACTAGTTACCACCCAGCTTCGAACAGTAAGATCGAAAGCTTAAAGCTGCGTTGTGTGCTTCTGCTGATTCATCTCGATGGATTGAATTTCTTCCTATTGTTCTCTTGGGTCTCTGCTCTTCTATCAAAGAAGATATTGGATATTCTTCAGCAGAATTACTTTATGGTTCTTCATTGACGCTGCCTGGTCAGATGGCTGTTCCAGCAAACCCACAAATTTTGTTGAATACTTGCGTGATTATATGTTAAAGTTACCACATATGAATACCAGAAAACAAAACATTAAAACATATTTGCCTGAGGACTATTCTTCTTGGACTCATGTTTTTGTTCATAACGATGCTGTTAAAATCCTTTAACAGCACCGTATTCAGGACCCTTTCATGTGCTTTCTTGTATAGATAAAGTTTTCACTTTAGACATTAACGGGAGTAAAGACACTATTTCTGTTGATAGACTAAAAAGGGCTCACATTGAAAAAACTATTTCGAACCCCACTACAGACAACACACACACACAGCATTACAAATGCATCCTTTACACACAACTTCACAAACTCTGACTACCAAAAGTGGTAGACATGTGCATTGGCCCAAGAATTTAATAAACATTTATTACATTTGAACTGTGATATTGTTCCTATTGTTTGACATTTTATGATGTATACATTTTTGTTATTTTCATTATTGTATAACATTACCTCTGCCTAGGGGGTGTGTAGTGATCTATGTAGCTAAATAGTTGAATGATCTCCCTTGAAAGAAGGCTTACAGAGTAACCTCCCTTTATTAAGTTTCTCAAAGCATCTGTGTCATGAGATGTGATTCTTAATTATTCAAGAAGCTTAGTATTTCTCTTGGAAGTTTATAGAATGTCTAGCACTCTATTAATAAAAACAGCTCGCTAACCCTGCTCTTTGCTTCTTAGTAGATTAGACTTAGAGCCAATTATGTCATTGCTATGTCTGTCTATTTCTCTACACCACATAACTGTAAACCACCACTTAGCTGCTATTTCTATGTTTCCTATCTCTGAACTTTCTTGCATAGATTACTTCATTCAAGAAGATTCTACATTTTGATTATGTATCATCATCGACCAGTAAATAAAATATATTTTCATGTAGTAAATATATAAGTTCTTGAATTGATCTTTCATCTCTATATGAACTCTTGTAATAATATACATGCAGCAACATCAACACCTAGTACTGAATATATATTCCCACTACACTTTCATTTCTTTCTTCTCATTCCATTTTTTACATCAACCTTCTTTGAGTTTTTCCTTCTCATTTTTTCTCACAGTCTAGCATCATTGTTTTTAAAATATATTTAGTACATAAACAGAGCTTGAAAGAATGCTTGGAGATACATGGGATATTTTATAAATATACCTAGCTAGGGTATCATAAAATCATGAAACTATTGGTAGCTCTTTCAGTGTATGTATTAAATTGAGACTTTATTTATTTACTGTAACTACTCAGCACTATATTTAAATTATAAATTAAATACTCTAAAGTGAGACCATATGTTTTGCTTGTTCAGTCTCTGGTTATATATATATATATATATATTATATATATATATATACATATATAGACATATATATACACACACATATACATATATAGACATATATATACACACACACATACACATATACATACATACATACATACACACACACATACACATATACACACATACACACACACACACATATACATACATACATACACACACACATACACATATACATACATACATATACATACATACATACATACATACATACATACATACATATATATATATATATATATATATATATATATATATGTCCAAAACGTAATTTATAAATGCATGATAATAACTTCTAGCAATAGCTTTCTTTATTTCGGTTGTTCAGTAGATCTTAAAAGACGTCTTAATCATTTTTCCTCTTTTAGATTCAAACATAAGGCAGGTTGCACAACACTATCTAGCAAGATTTGGGAACTAAAAACAAATAATATAGAATTCAACCTAAAATGGGATATAGTTAGAAGGGCGCAACCTTATAGAAATAGTAGGGATGGTTGTCAACTTTGTTCTATGGAAACTTATGAAATTTTAAAACATCAGAGTAATACAAATCTGTTGAATAATCGTCTGGAGTTGGGAGAATCTTGTATACATTGCACAACCCGAACGTTTAAATACTTTAAATAATAATTTTGTGAGTATTCCTATATTTTTCAGATTTTAATTCTTTATAATCAAATAAGAAGAAATATACCAATACTGGCTTTCAATTTAACATTCATAGATGACTATAAAAACTTCACTGCAAACTTGAAATTGAATTTTTTTCTAAAATTAATCTAGCTTTAAAATTAATAAGGCTTTCCCCCAGTACTATGCCTACTCATAATAATAAGTGATAGCTTTTCTTCTCTTTTTTTCTCTAAATTACACTCTCTGTGATTGGGATTGGGACCATTTGACATTGACCTAGTTCTCTCATCAAATAGCAGTAATTGGCATTTATTAGTGGCAACTGCTCTCTTCAACATGAATTCCTTTTATGGAGTTCTGAAACCCCCTTTACCCCATTTCTACAATTAAAACATCTTTATTGCTTCTAACCTTACAGCAGTCAGAACAACCAGATCTTAGTCAGTCAGTGGACGGACTCTACTACCTCATATGTTCTTAACATTTAAATCCACATCTTTGTCTATATATCTACCTTCTCTATAATGTTGCCACTTGATTTGAAAATTTTTGTATTAATGGAAAACCTCTATATTTGGCTGATGAGTACTCAGCATCTTAAATCTGTTGTAATACTTACAACATTTAATAAAATGATGTAGTACGAAATGATCGTACCAAATTACCAGAGTCATTCTTGTTGCTTATTTTGATTATTTATATATATATATATATATATATAATATATATATATATATATATATATATATAATATATATATATATATAAATGCTTGTTTTTATGTTCATTTATAATAAAACAATTTTACATTAATCTGATGGGTTACTCTATACTTTTGCAGAGTACAAATTTATGATTCTTATACAAGAATGTTGCTGACAGTGATTTCAAGGTTTTGCCCAGGTAAGCCAACATCAGATTGCAGTGCATTAGAGTTAGTCTTGCCTTTATATAGTTTCTGTTCAGTTGAAATCACCTTTGATTGTATGAGTTTGAGTAGGGTGGTAATTAGGTTTTTATGGGAAGGTTTTTTTTATCCAGCATCCTTGTTTTTAAAATATATTTAACAGATAAACAAAGCCTGGAAAATTGCTTGGAGACACATGGTGTATTTTATAAATATGCCTAGTTAAAGTATTATAAAAACATGAAACTATTAATAGCTCTTTCAGTATGTGAATTAAATTGATATTTATCTCTCACTGAATGGAGTATTTTTGTTGATTCTACCTATATTGAATCTATAAACTATATACCTCTAAATATGTTGCCTTCATCATCATCATCGTTTAACGTCCACTTTCCATGCTAGCATGGGATGGATGATTTGACTGAGGGCTGGCGAACCAGATGGCTGCACCAGGCTTCAATCTTGATCTGGCAGAGTTTTTACAGCTGGATGCCCTTCCTAACACCAACCACTCCGAGAGTGTAATGGGTGCTTTTACATGCCACCAGCACGGGAGCCAGTCAGGTGGTACTGGCAATGACCTCGCTCAAATCTTTTTACACATGCCACCGGCACAGGTGCCAGTAAGGTGATGGTGGTAACGATCACGCTCGAGTGATGCCTTTTACGTGCCACCGGCACAGAGGCCAGTTAGCCGCTCTGGCAACGATCACACTCGAATGTGCTCATAGCACCCTACTAGCACAGGGCTCAAGTGCCAGTAATGTGACACCGGTAACAATCACACACAGATGGTGCCTTTTATATGCCACTGGTACGGAAGCCGGTTAGCTGCTCTGTCAACGATCACACTCCTATGGTACTCTTTGCACCCCGCTAGCATGGATGCCAGTCTTTGAATTTGATTTTGATTTCGATTTCACTTGCCTCAACAGGTCTTTGCCTGTTCTATATTTAAGAGATGAAGAATTATGTACAATTTTTATATTATTTACATTTGACAGATATTTGTCCTCATCTTGTTTGTTGTTAACACGTTTCGGCTGATATACCCTCCAGCCTTCATCAGGTGTCTTGGTGAAATTTCAAACCTGGGTTCTCATTCCTGAGGTATTTTTCGATGTTGTTGTTGTTGTTATTATTATTATTATTATTATTCAGGTCACTGCCTGGAATTGAACTCAGTATCTTGAGGTTAGTAGCACACACTCTTAACCACTATGCCATATGTCCGTGGGCCACGGGCATATGGTGTAGTGGTTAAGAGCGTGGGTTACTAACTCCTAGATTCCGAGTTCAATTCCAGGCAGTGACCTGAATAATAATAATAATGATAATAATAACAACAACAACATCAAAGAATACCTTAGGAATGAGAACACAGGTTCAAAATTTCCCCAAACCACCTGATGAGGGCTGGAGGGTATATCAACCGAAACATTGTGTTAACAACAAACAAGATGAGGACAAATATTCGTCAAATATAAATAATGTAAAAATTGTATGTTGTTTTCTGCTGCAAATTCAATTTCCACATTGTTTGGCATATAACTATGTAAAGTTGAGTGACTATAAGAATTCTAAAAATTTTATACACACTATTATGGATTTATATTACGTGGATTACTCCTTAAAAAATATACCTACAGCAATGAATAACTCATATCTTAGGAAAGCGGACGTTAAATGATGATGATGATGATGATTAGGATGCTTCTAGGGAAAGTATAAGACCTCATGAGATGGAAGGCTTTATTTTTTTGATGTTACACTAACATCTACTTTCACAGAACATTATGATTTAAGGACATATAAATATCCACCCTAGATAAAAGATTTAGTTCCTTTTGAGGTATACCCCCTTGATTTAGTAACTAATATAAGATTTTGTAAGTACTACAACCATTTTTAAGCTAAACTAAAATCTGATATTAGAAATTTTAGAAATTCTAAAAACAAATTCTGTATGAAGTTAATAATGATTTATGTGATAAATTGCTACACAACAACATTTTGATTCCTGCCTTGCTGCATTTACTGCATATCATGCAAAATCTCATTTCTGATATAGGCCAACTTAGTTCTGATGGGCAGGGATGAATCATAATGAATAAATGGGCTCCTGTATTCAGCTTCTCTGTAAAATTTAGTGGAGATGAATGTTCTCTGAGATTTTGAGTTTGAAATCAAGCAGATGTAAGGAACTGGTGTTATTGGGGAACTCCACATTTGATTTTATGTATTCATCAACATTGTTGAATATATTGTATATTTTAATAACCTGCTTGTGAGATGATGTTAATATGCGGATGTCATCCACATACTTGGTAGAAAAAGCAAAGGAGTATCCTGTGTTGTAACTGGTCCCTGTATATGATGGTCAGTATACCTGACAGTAATCCAGAGATTTGTTTGTAAATGGAACCCTCAGAATGGAAGGTGTTTTCCATTATAGTAGTTAATAGTTTATGGATATCTGGAGCCGTGTGCCTAATGCAGTTAAGGTTATGAGAGGAAGTAATATGTTCAGTTAGTAAGTTGACAGCTGGGGTTGTAAGAGGGGTGTTATATAGGAAATGTTTTAAGCTAAAATGGTAGTTACTTTTTCCTAAGCACGAATAAGTTGAGACATCATAGTTTGTTGATGACTTTGGTGGAGCTTTCAACATGTCTTGGAAAGGGTTGAAGTAGTGGCTTGAGAATTTTAGATAGAAACCAAGGTATTTGAAAGAAGAGTCTTTTAATACTAGAGACAACAGGTTTAATTTTGGTTTATGTGTTTATATGAGGTAATAGAAATGGGGAGTATTCTGTTCCTTGTGTCATCACAAGTTGCACTTAATCTTGTTCACGTGTCCTCTCTCTTCACAGATGTTTGTCAAGTAGGTGTTTAAGGTAGCCTTGGGCTGGTTAGCATGGTTTTTAAGACTGGATACCACTCCTGATACCAACCACTTTACAGAGTGTACTGGTTCTCTTTTTGTGTTACCAGTACCAGCAGGGTCATCAAGTAACTTATAAAACAAAAACCCCACAACTGGAGAGAGCAGTATTGAGGGTGGTGGCTTTGTGTCAGTTGATGAGAGGTTAAAAAGTATAAAAGAGGGATAACAATAGGTTTTGTTGTAGAGGAAATACACAGTACCTCAGCTGGAAAAAAAAAGGAAAGAGAAAATTAGAGAGGAATATGTATAGAGAGAGTGAGTTTAAGTATGTGAATATGCATGTGCCTAAATCCATGCTTATGTTTACCTATGCGAGACTTATTGCATCTATCTGTGTGAGTGTGTGCACACATGCACGCATGGGCATGCGTGCGCATGTGCACACACACACACACAGGCATGTTTTTCAAATGAAGTATGAAAAGAGTTTTGAAGCTCCAAACTAGGTGAATTCCTTTGTGAAATTCAGTGATAGGTCAACATTTCTTTACATTTAAGAAAAATATCTGGTTTCACATACTACAGTAAAAGCATAGCATAATTGCTATCGTATTTAGTTTATCTATTGTGGTATTATCATTAAGTTGAATCTGAAATGTTATCTTGATTAATAATTTATTTACATAATCAAATCTTCCTGATGCCTTTCCTAAACAACTCTGCAGAATAGTTCTATAACGATAATTTACTTACAAAACTGCTTTTGTTTGGATTCTGATCTGAAGTAGCTTTCTCTTCTTGATGAAGTCCACAAAAAGTTTGAGAAATAGAACCAAGTTGATTTTAACAGTGAAGATCTGAGAAAAAGTAAACCAAAAATGTTATAGAATCACTGAAGTTACTGATTCAACAATATATGAATATAATAAATATTGTAACAGTATATAGTAAGGATATAAATTCTAATACAAAGCATCATCTTAGAAATCCTATCATTTATAGGTGTATAATCAAACTCCTCATGTTGTAAACATTCTCACTTTTCTCGTGTCTCAGTTCAGGCATTTTTTTTTTTATATATATTATTACCCCTAATTTCATTCTCAATCTTCTGTCAGTTTAGTCTATACACATATAACTAAAACATAAATGCTTAATGCCAAATGTGGACCAAGTCCTTCTTTTAATGAAGTTTTCATCACTTGTGGACCTTTTTTATGATTTATCTCCTGAAAACTGAAAGCATGATTACAAATTACAGCAGTATAGTGTTTCTGAGTGTTAATCAATGTTTAACATGTTAGTCCAGATATTAATTTGATTCCGGGAAATAATTTTGCTCAATACTGGATCACATAATGTTTTCAAAATTAAGCTATGAAGATATAATATATCAGTAAATAATCCAGTAAATAAAATTTTCAGCATCATTCACTGAAATTGTAGTTTTAAAAATTTAATCAAGAGAATGCATCAACAATATGAAATATCAAAATCAAATGTTGTCAGTATTCTTAAAAGCATAACATTTTAAAATTCTTTGAATAGATTAAAAATGGATTTCAGAGGACGATAAGCAGATCTAATTAAGAGCTTCTTTCTAAATGAAAAATGGTGGGTAGTGTTTGTAGCCCATATAAGTGCTAAAAATTTGTGATATTAGATGATTAGATTTAGCAGTGGTTAACTTTCTTAATATATACAACACTGGGTGGTTATCTTGTAACAGAATACTTGATATAGATTGCTCACTAGCATCTGCAGAAACATCTTTATCAGATAAAAATATATGTAATAAGATTCTCAGCAAGAGCATTCATTAAATTATCAAATTTGTCCAACTCGACATTCTTTTGCTTAAATTTGAAAATGATTTAGTAATTCCTTAGCATTTCAGCAAATAATGATCACACAAATTAACTAAAGAGGACAAACTCTTTCTTGTTAGAGCAGAGTATTCCAGAGAGCTTTCCCAAAATTGTCACATTTGTGACAGTTTTAAAAAACAAAATTTCTTGTCACATATTAGGGTTTGTTAGCTAAGCCAAATAAAAAATCTTTTCTACTCTAGGCACAAGTCCCTAAATTTCTTGCGGAGGGGCCAGTCGATTAGATTGACCCCAGTATGCAACTGGTACTTAATTTATCGACCCCTGAAAGGATGAAAGGCAAAGTAGACCTCAGCAATATTTGAACTCAGAATGTAAAGACAGATGAAATACCAGTAAGCATTTTGCTGGGTGTGCTAATGTTTCTGTCAGTTCACTGCCCTTGTTTATTTGGCTCACCTAAGCCAAATAAATAATGTGAAATCTATATAGAAAGACACAAGAAGTTTAAATGAAGAACACAGTTCTTGAGTATTTGGTGGAATGTTTGATCATATGCCATTTTTAAACCTCAATGTTTCAGTGCCTGCAACTTTGTCACAGTTCAAAGTGCAGCATCATGTGTACATGGTAGAAAACTGCACAATTTTAAGCATTTTCTTAGCTCTAGTTGGATGCTTCTCTAAAATGTGAGTCCACACACTTTCCAATTCACTCTCTTTAGATATAAATAAATTCTGATTGTTTTCCTACCAGAGACAAAAATACTTTTTGTAGATGAAACAAACAGATATTTGAGAAATGCACATGTATTTTCCTTTTGTTATATGATAAAAGATTAAAAAAAAGTTTATCATGCACTCAGTAGTTATGAAGAATATTTTTTTAAATGTTCGCTTTTTGTCTCTAGATCACCATTTTGTCCTTTATTGTGCAAATTTTACCAGCTGATATTTCTTCATTTACTTTAAACCTTTAGCATTTAAACTGGTCATATCTGACCAAAATATTCTACCTGCTTTATATTCAAACTGGCCAGATCTGACCTCTCATACCAATATTAAATGTCACTCTTAAAAAAATAATAATAAATCTCTGAATGAGGGCTACAAGCTACAGTAACACCCACCCTTAGTGGTTAGCCATACTGAGATGGCAAGTATACCTCACATTAAAAAAAATAATTATATCATTAAAATCTGAAAGTTATGAGGTAATGCATGATTATAAGATAATGTATGATTAATTCAAAACAATGTGAATAAAAGACATTTGAGAGTAATATAAATGGATATGCTGAAAAGTGGACATAAAAGGATGATGATGAGTGTGGTTTTAGTAATTTAAGTAAACACACCTGTCTCAGCTGAGAATATCTCCAAGATATTTTAACTTTAGACTTAGTCTGCAGAACCAAGAGAAATCACAGTGTCAGAGCCATCTTCAGAGGTTATGATATCTGTAGGTTGAGGGTTAATTTGAACAGTAACATTTTCAGTTACTTTTGATCGATGGCTTGACTATATAACATAAGAATTAATGAGTTATATTTTAGAATTTCTTTATAATATAAAAATGACAAAAGTACAAAATTCCTCTAATATAATTTTTTAGTCAACATCAAATTGTTACATCATTTTATATAGCTATAGTGCTATCTATCCAAGGCAAAAAAATTAAACAAACAAATAAGAGAACTGTATTAAATAGCATACAAATACTTGATAGCTTTAGGCTTCAAATACATAAAAAGATTGAAATACAAAACATAAATTCTCTTTAAGCAGACATGTGGTATTTGTATAAACATATTGCCTTAGTGGTAGTTAGTTAAAGATACAGATAAAAATTCCAGTAAAAACCTCAAACAATATCTGGAAATGCAACCAGATATGTCAACAGATCATAAAAGAGGCAGTTTAAAGAAAACAGATATGAGAATATTAAAGATCATTGTTAGAGATAAAATTATATTGTAAACATAGTAACATTGTAAGACTGCCTGAACCAAGCTTGCAAGGAAAAATATAAAACAGATGACGAAAACAATGATCACATTAACAATAATTAAATCTCTGTCAGTCTTTTAATAGATGAAAGTTTTATAGACACTTATTTAAGGTTGATCATAGTCTTCACACTTAAGAAGGCAAAAATATGAAATGAGAATTGATTGATATTCAAGTGATAAAGTGACTAGTGCAAATGCTCTCATAGAGATTGTGATGTACTAGAGCTGATTGAGAAAAACTACTATGTAAGATAATTATTAATATGATTAGGCAGTGTGCATCCAATCTTTATATTACTTTAACTTGAGAGTGGGGGGAATGATTTTCAAAGAACCTGCCTGAGAAACTGGTAATGCATGTACAATAATGTTATCAGTTGTCATAGTGTTTCCTGTCACAGAGATAGCAGAATTGTTTTGTGACTGTGTAATGAGAAAGGCACTAGAACTGGTGAGAGCCAGTTGATGTAGAACTTCATAAGTCTGCATTGCTCCATCACTGGTCACCTCACTGCTGTCCACTTGGGTGGCTAGAGAAACATACAAATTGATATGACAATTATATTGGAAACAAAAAATTACAAAATGGATTTCAGAATTGAAATGAAAAATATGTTAATGCTTATGCAAAATACTTGCCACTTTATTTTAGTTTCAGAAAGTTGCCTAAGATATGACTTCTCATTCAAAAAGCAACTCTATTTCCATTAAAAAGAAACTCTGGCAGCCCAAATTTCCCATTCAGAATAAAATGTAAACTCATTTTTGTCAGACTAACTTATACAATATATTGTTCTAATGAATTTCTTTGCAAACTGATACTAAAAATATTATTTTAAACCATCACTAGGTGGATACTGCAATAAGTTTCCAAAGTCCTAATAAAATCTAATTAAGCTCAAGGTGGTGCCCCAGCATCATTGATCTCAAAGGGGATAAACTGAACAAAATACAATCTTTATATCCAACTTAATATGAATATCTAGTTAAAATGCTGAATATTATTGTATTCACCTTGAGAGGTCCTCTCATATAGATGCATGGTGCATAAAAGCACCATTGAGTCAATATGGTGCAGTATTCAACATTCTAACAACACATTCACGTTAAGCTGGATATAAAAATTGCCTTTTGGTACTAATATTGCCTCTGTTGCTAATAATAATTTTTTAAATAAGTCTTCTGGCTATTTGCACTGATATTCTATATACTGAGGTAGCAAGATTTGGCTGGTATGCAGTCACCAAATGCTTGCCACTGAAGAAGTGAAGTACACTGAAGTCATGTGATTTGGTACCCATACCAGATGATTCTCATATGCTATGATATATGTCTATACTTTTATGCACCATGCATCTATTTAAGAAGACCTCTCAAGGTAGATACTGCAGAAGTCAGTGTTCCAACAAGCTATCCATGTTAAGATAGATATAAAGATTGCCTATTGATACTAAAACTGCTTCTATTGCTAGTGATTATTTTTTTCAACAAGATGTATTTAATCTCATGCTGAAAATTTCATAGGGGTTCAAGAGAACTGATGCATTGAACCCATCAGAGGAAAACGTATTTTATAATGTATTTTCTACTTACCACTGGAAAGCTTGTAGTTGACTGAATCCATCACAAGTAGCTCAAATGTAGACAAAAAAAACCTTCTATTCTAATGTTAAGAAGTATGAAATGTAATAATGGATGCTATGTAGGCTGAAAACTGCAGGTCTCTATAAATAGTATATAAGTGAACTATGAAATCAGTATTCTATTATGGGGTTATAAAAAAATGCTCAGCCAGCACAAGCATAAATCAAATCCAAATAGATAGTGTAAGACCTATGTCCAAAAACTGGTACATGAATATATACATGCATGTGTGAGTGTATATGCACATGTGTGTGTGTAATTTTGAAACACAAATTGCTCATTGGTCAGCTAAATTAACGGCTATTTTTAATTGGCTTGTAATCCCAATTTTCACTTATCCAGTGAAATTGGATATAAACTGATAATGATGTAGCTTAGTTAATAACTACATGAAATATATGATCATGCATTTGAAGGCTGCCAACCATGAAACATGTGATCTATTGTGACATCTCTTAACCAAAATATACAGTAAGTATAGTTCATGAGTATGTAACAAGGATAAGATGATCAAAAGTTTTTTAGCATGTGAACATGGCAGTCAACCTGTTGCGTCCTTGGAGTCAGGATCTCTTCCATATATGCGTTCTTACTTGGGTTTTTGTATAATGGACAGTTTTGTAATTTCCAGTTGATATAGTATAACTTTTATTCAAGTAAAACGAGTTACAAGTTCTTTTCTTTGTTGGAATCCACAGTTATATTTTATTAGTTTAGTACCGAAGGTCCAAAATACAGTTAGAACAGCGGCAACAAGGTTAAGAGATAAAATGGCCATTTCTTTTGAGCAAATGGAAATGCTTCTTGAATGTCAGCAGAAACAATCTGACGTAGCACAGTTTAACCTTATTGAATTATTAACTCAAGAGTTATCTATCTACTCAAACAGTGACAAATCTGACACCTTCAAATTCCATTACAGAATTTATTTTTGACCCAATTGCTGATTTATAGTTTGTACATTTCAAAGATACATTTTGCCTTGACTGTTTGAATCATGACACTCAGGTGAAAGTCAGATTATTATTAACCAAGCTCAGAAACAGATCAACTATATACTACCAAAGAATCTTTGAGACATTGGTTTCAACGAAACAGTTGAAACACTTCAGAAGATTTTTTAGTGGGAACTCATCTTTGTTTAACATTAGATACAACTGTTTAAACATTGTCAAATCCAAGGAGAAGAATTTTGTTAGCTATGCAGGTACAGTAAATCGCAAATATGAATGTTTCAATTTGAATTCAGTTTAATCAGTTTAAATGTTTAATTTTCATTATTGGTCTACAATTACCATTGGATGCAGATATTCATACTAAACTGTTATCACAGTTAGAACTATGGCCAGAAATGACTACACAGCAAGCCAGTGAAGAGTGTCAAAAATTAATACACTTGAAGCACAATAAATAGAAGACAGCAACAAGTGCCAAGTTAGGTTTAGAATCAGTAAATCAAGTGAAAACTAATCCCAAGGCATTACCTATTGACAAAAAAATGAAATTCTGGTCCTCTTCAGATATTATGGAAAGTTTTGCCACTACAACCAACACAAGTGTCAGTTATATCCCAAGTTTGGTCATAAGGAAGGTTTTTTATTTGCCTAATCATTCAAGGTATGCCCTCCATACCTTGAGTCGATTCATGAAAACATGTGATTTCACTATATAAATAATTGAGTTACTATGTAAATAATTGGTACCTGACCTCTGAGAATTTTTGGAGATTTTTTCCCACATTTTTTTTGACATTGATTTTCTGAATATATTTAATACTGACAAAAAATGGATACCAGTTTTATGCTGTCAAGCAGTGAATAAAAATTATTAACTCAAGAATTTTCAACAGAAGACATGGCGAAATCAAGCAACATATATGATGAACACAAAAACCACGTGGTGTGTAATTATGAATTGGATATTTTGATTTCTGAAAGTGAAACCAGCAATTCCAATGGAAGTAACAAAGAAAATGAACATGTATGTAAATGGAGTAAAAATTTGAAAACAGTTTTTCTTAATGATTTTTCTGAAGAGATTAGACCTAGTCATAGTTTTTTCCAGGAGATAAAACCATTAGACAATTTTTTTAATTATTTTTTCTCTTTGTTTGAAACAATTACTGTCAAAACAAATCATTATGCAGAATATAAACAAAGAGATAATTTATGGTCTCCCACATGTTTGGACAAAATCTGAGCATTGTTTGTGATCGATATACTTATGAGTATAAGAAAACTACCCAGAAATACAAACTACTGGAACTGTGATGAACCTTTTGGAGATCAAATGACAAGGACCCAATTTTTGAAATTATCGCAGTACCAAGTTTGCAGAGAACTAAGCTTTGATCCCTTATTTAAAATAAGACCTCTCATTGACTGCATTTGAAATGCATATAAAACATTCTACAAACCAAGGAGACACCTATCTGTTGATGAGGGTATGGTGGGTTACAAAAGTCAAGTATGTTTCTAGCTGTACATGCTTGGAAAACCCACACAATGGGGGATCAAACAAAGTTTGGAATATTTATCAAATGAATACTGGTACTGCCATGAGTTATTATGCAGGAAAAACTGCATGATTAACTCCCACTCTCCATTCCTATCCTCAGTGCCCTGCTCACTGGATTGCTACTTTTCCCGTCCCTTCTTTATATCCATGTTCCCACTAGCCACTGTATTTCCAACCCCCACTCCCTATTCCTGATGCCTTGACAATGCCCTGCCATGAATATTAATGTCCTCCATACCTTGAGGACATGCCCTGGTACTTGTCACTATTTATCTCTCTCTTCCTGACTCTACCATCCCATTTATGCTCCTTGTGAGTATATCCTTGCACTTCGCCACCATCTCTCTCCAGCTCTCTTTTACACTCTTGCTGTCTCCCAATCTTTCTCTCTCTCTTGCCCTCTGGCTGAGTAACCGTGTATCACTTCTACACCTGTTTCTGCCTTCTTTCTTGATCTCTCTCTCTCTCTCCTTCTTTTGCTCTTCCCTCTAGCTAGGTAACCAAGTATCTCCTTTACAGCAACACACCTGTTTCTGTCAGCTTTTTTGTTATCTCACTCTCCCTCTTTCTCTTTTTCTCTGGCTGGGTAACCGTATATTTTTTCTACAGCAAGACATCTGTTTCTGTCTCTCTGTCACACTTTAACCTTTCATCATCTGACATAAGATCATCTCCACCAATGCCCCCTCTCCTCTCAAAGATTCTTTGCTTTGCAACTTACTTGATGACCCTGCCAGTGTGGTGCCACATAAAAAGCACTCAGTCTACTTTGTGGGGTGGTTGGTATTAGGAAGGGCATCCAGGTGTAAAAACCATGCCAAAACAGATACAAAGTCTATAAATATATGGATAGATGAGTGGTTGGTGAGAGCTGTACAAGCCATGAACAGAGATATTGTCAGTAAGGTGTAAGTCAGCAATGAGTTTAGCAATGAATTTCATGTACAGGTAGGAGTTCACCAAGGCTTAGTTCTCAGTCCTCTCTTATTTATCATAGTCTTCCAGCCCATAACAGAGGAACTGGTTGCTCTTGGGAGCTCCTCTGCTCTTCTATACTGATAATCTTAGAACTCAGGTGTGGAAGCAGGTCTAGAATGAAAGTGCCTTATAGTTAATTTAGCAAAGACCAAATCCTTCAGGGAGATGGTCTAGCTTGATATGTAGATATGTAGCTTGATATGTAGAAAAGGTGTATGTAGAAATTCCATGTCTGTGGAAGATGTGTAGGCACAATAAACAGTAAGAAAGTACAGAAAATAGACTTCCTTAAATGCCCAGGGAGATACTTAGCAGTAGTAGATAGCCTCTGTTACCTAGGTGACCAAGTTAACAGAAGAAAGGGATGCTTTGAGAGAGTAGTTACTAGAATAAGAATGAGTTAGTAACAGAGGGCTTCTTACTCAAAGTGAAAGGTTGATTGTATGATGCCTGTGTAAGAAGAGCCATGCTACATGGCAGTGAAACACAGGCTGTGACTGCAGAAGACATGTGAAGGCTTGAAAGAAATGAAACCAGCATACTCTTTTAAATGTGCAATATCAGTGTGTATGTATGACAAAGCATAAGTGTTTTAAGAGAAATATTGGGTATAAGAGGCATCAGATGTAGTGTGCAAAAGAGAACCTTATGCTGGTATGGTCATGTGATAGATATGGATGAGGACAGCTGCACAAAGAAGTGTCAGTTTTTGTGGAGAGGACCTGTAGAAGGGGTAGACCCTGAAAGAAGAGGGATAAAGAGGTGAGAAATGATCTTCAGATTTTGAGCCTCACAGAGGAGATAAAAAGTGAGTGAAACTTCTGGGATTTGCTGTGCTTGAGAAGACATGTCAAGTTAAGTGAAATCATAGCTACCCACACATGCATGTATCTTCTTTATGGCCATGCCCCATCTTACACACACATTATCTGACATCAGTCAAAACTTCCCAGCCTGCTGCAGGCCCCATCTCTCCCCTCCACTAGCTGCAGGCCCCATCCCTCCGCTCCGCTCTCGCATTTGCCTATTCACACACTCCATGCCCTCTCAGTCTTCCTTACCCCACTCCCAGTTTCACCAATTTTCCTCAGCATCACTTGTTAGTCAGGTCTTCTATCTCTAAACCTATCCCGTCACACTCCTATGGAACATCCCCCTCTATTCTCTTTGTACTACTTATACTCCCCTGCTACTGTTCAGTAGGTAGGCACCTCCAACGCCATCTATTTCTCTCTCTAATTCTCCCGCATTCTTTATCCTACTGGAGTAGCCAAGTATCTCCACTGTAGTGAGACAAATATCTCTGTCCCTTTATTATACTCTAAACTCTCGCCTGGCACACAACCACTCCTCTTGGTTCCATTCCTTCTTTCAACTAAGAGGTCTTTGTCTTGCAAGTTACTTGGCAACCCCACTGGTGCTGATGCCATATAAAAAGCACTTGTGCCAGTGCCATGTAAAAAGCACCCAGTACACTTTGTAAAGTGGTTGGCATTAGGAAGGGCATTTGACCATAGAAACTATGCTAAAAAATAGCCTGGTGCAGCTCTCTGGCTTGCCAGCTTCTTTCAAACCATCCAACCCATACTAGCATGGAAAATGGACATTAAATGATGATGATGATTTATCAAATTTATCTTGTTTTTATTTACTTGCAATTCTAATTTACCTTAATCTATTTGTATTGTAAATCATTATTATATATGTTTCTGTGTATTTTGATTTTTTTCAACATCACCATAGAAAATGAGCTATTAGCTAATATTTAAATGATAGTTAAATTTTAATAAGGCTGCTGTAGCATAAAAGTAAAATAGAATGAAATACTGAAATTCATCTTTGAAGGAAACTAGAAAATAACCTCATACACATACTCATGTATGTGTATGAGTTTATTTCAAAATCAAAATAATTTTATATTTAGTTGACAATTACCTGTAATTAGAGTCACTTTGAGGCAAAAATTATGCAGTAGATTTAAGAGCCTTTTGTTAAATTGTGCTACAAAAATTCACATTCATGAGGTATCAAGTTGTTAGATCAGGTAATGAAGGTCACGGAGAGGGTCATAGCCCAACTAATTAGGGAGAGAGTCAGTTTGGATGAGATGCAGTTTGGGTTCGTGCCAGTAAAAAAACACCACTGATGCTATATTTCTGGTAAGACAGCTGCAAGAGAAATACCTAGCCAAAGATAAACCTCTGTACCTGGCTTTTGTTGACATGGAGAAAGCCTTTGACTGGGTCTTCCGATCCCTTATCTGGTGGTCAATGAGGAAACTAGGGATAGATGAATGGTTAGTGAGAGCTGTGCAAGCAATGTACAGGAACGCTGTCAGTAAGGTGTGGGTTGGCAACTAGTACAGTGAAGAATTCCAGGTGGAGGTAGGGGTCCACCAAGGTTCAGTTCTCAGCCCCCTTCTATTTATCATAGTCCTCCAGGCAATAACAGAGGAATTCAAGACAGGATGCTAATGATCTTGCTCTAATTGCTGAGTCACTATCAGAACTAGAGGAGAAGTTTCAGGTGTGGAAACAAAGATTAGAATCAAAGGACCTTAGAGTCAACCTAGCTAAAACCAAAGTTCTAATAAGTAGGAAGGAAGGCAAACCACAAATACCTTCAGGTAGATGGCCCTGCTCAATCGGTTGAAAAGGCATAGGTAGAAACTCTATAAGATGTACCCAGTGTAAGCTATGGACACATAAGAGGTGCAGCAATATCAAAGGAAGGCTATCTGGGAAGATAGTTTTTGTATGTGGCAGATGCTCAGGAGCAATAAACACTGAAAATGTGCAGAGACCAACTTCCATCACATTCCAGAGAGAAAAACTAGAAGTAGTTGATAGCTTCCATTACCTAGGTGACAAAGTCAGTAGCTGGGAAGGGTGTATTGAAAGTGTAGCAGCTAGAGTAAGAGTAGCCGGGGCAAAGTTCAGAGGGCTCTTACCTCTGCTGGTGACAAAGGGCCTCTTGCTCAGAGTAAAAGGTAGACTGTATGACGCATGTGTAGCCATGCTACACAGCAGTGAAACATGGGCCGTGACTATGAGGACATGCAGAAGCTCGCAAGGAATGAAGCCAGTATGATCTGATGGATGTGTAATGTCATTGTGCATACTCGACAGTGTGTAAGTACCTTGAGAGAAAAGTTGGACCTAAGAAGCATCAGATGTGGTGTGCAAAAGAGATGACTGCGCTGGTATGGTCATGTGGCGAGAATGAATATGGATAGCCATGTGAAAAAGTCCCACACCCTAGTGGTTGAGGGAACCTGGGGAAGAGGTAGACCCAGGAAGACCTGGGATGAAGTAGTGAAGCACGACCTTCAAACATTAGGCCTCACTGAGGCAATGACTAGCGACCGAGACTTTTGGATATATGCTGTGCTTGAGAAGACCCGGCAAGCCAAATGAGACCATAACCTTGTGGTCTATGCCAGGGGTGTAACCAGCCTACTTATGCGTACCTTCCCTTCATTGGACACTGCTTGTGAAGACCTGTTGAGGCAAGTGAAATGGAAATCAAATTCGATGTGTGGCATCCATGCTAGTGGAGCACTAAGAGCACCATCTGAGCATGATCGTTGGCTAACTGGCGTCCGTGCCGGTGGCACGTAAAAAGAACCATTCAAGCGTGATTGTTACCAGTGTCGCTTTACTGGAATTTGTGCCACTGTGCAGGTGGCACATAAAAAAAAACACCATTTGGGCGTATTCGTTCCCAGTACCGCATGACTGGCCCTTGTGCTGGTGGCACGTAAAAGCACCCACTACACTCTCAGAGTGGTTGGCGTTAGGAAGGGCATCCAGCTGTAGAAACTCTGCCAGATCAAGATTGGAGCCTGGTGCAGCCATCTGGTTCACCAGTCCTCAGTCAAAACATCCAACCCATGCTAGCATGGACGTTAAACGATGATGATGATGATGATGATGATGAAAAATGTTAGAGTTTAAATTCACAATTATTTCAGAATTTAATTGACACACTAAGGTATGTATTTTGGTTAAAAATATAGTAATGATAGGATTAAATATTTTTACTTGTCTCAATGATGTTCCACTAACATGCAGAATATGTCTAAATATCAGCTGACCAGTCCTACATCCAGTGATTGTGATACCACTTCCACAACGGCTGCACCTTCAACCCAGTTCATAAAAATTATGAAAAGGAGAAAGGACAATACAAATCTCTGCTGAAGTCCAACACCTATGACATTCTTATATTCTAGTTACATTAAAATTTCATTGGCTTTATTATTAAATTACTCTTGTATATTATAAACTTTATGCTTTTCATTATGTTTTATTAAAGAGAAAATAAATAAAATACTTTTAACTAGTGAGACCTGTGGAAATTCCACAGAATGAAAAATATTAAGAGAAGCTATTTAACCCTTTGGTTACTGTATTTATTTTGAGATGCTCAGTGTTTCTTTCAATTACTTTAAATATAACAAAGAATTTAGTAAAATAACTTAGTTATCATTCAGCTAGTCTTAGGAACATAAATTGTGACTAAGGTTTGGTGGAAGATTTTAATTCAAAACTTATGAAAACAAAACATTTGTACACACAGCCAGAGCCAGTTTCAACCAGGTTGGTAATAAAAGGGTTCCCTCTTCTAAGCACTTTATATTTCTCTATTTCTCTCTACCTCTTCTAACCATGTAATTTCCGACTTCATGTCTTTAACATCTCTCTTTCTCTTCATCTCTCACTAACTCTCTCTCTCTCTATCTCTCTCTTAATGTAACTGCCTCCCCTGCCCATCTCTTTATCTGCCTTTCTTTAACCTCACCACCAGAGCATTACCCTTGGCTAAATATTGTATCCTAAACATATCTCTTTCTCATTACCTTTTCCTCCCATCCTACAGCATGTTATTAACACTTTTCTCTCATTGACTTTTTCTCTTGCTCTTCGCATCTAACCTCAACTAATCATGTGACCCATTTGGCCTTATTATGTCTCTTTCTCTACTTCTTCCTTCTTTCTTCTCTACTCACACTCCTCACCTCCCTCTCTCTCCACCTCCACCAAACTAACTAAAGTATAACAGGCAAATAAACAAGCAGATAATTATATAGATTGAATTGCATTTACCTGCCGCTTGAACAGGTACAGATATGGAGAATGGATTCTCTGGATTTGTGCTGTTCACATGTGGTAAATCAACTTTGGCTAATCGAAGATTGTTGTTGAGAGGATTCTTTAGTTGAACATTCAGATGTGTCACTTTCAAATAATTCACAAGAGCTGCAAAATTAAGATAATTCTATTAAATTTTTTTGGGCTTTGGAAATCAATAGGTTTTGCTTTATTTTTTAAATATTACAGATAAGCACAATGAAATCTTAACATTTACGAGAAAACACTGTACACTTTTGAAGCAATAATTTAAAAGGTATTTGGGTTTTTTTTTATATAAATTCACCATAAAAAGTACATTTTCATAATGAGATAGTGATTTGAGATGTTGTATAACCAGCTGAAGTAAGTATTTCAAGGCTGATTAATGAACTTTCCTCAATAATTGTGGCATGGTTTGGAATGACACCAGCCTCAATTACAATTAAACTGAAAGTATATAATTAAAAAGTTTAAAGTGTATTGTCAAGCTAAAACAAACTTATAAAGGATGCTGACTGCATATTTATTTGATAAAGAGTGGGTTTTATTTCCAACAGGCTCAACATCAGAAATAACAATAGGGTAAAATATTATGAATAGAAAAAACCAATTTGGTACTGGATGCTCTGGCAAAATACAAAATTTTAAATTTAAATTGTTTGTCTATTTAAAATACCAGCTTTAATATAAAAAATGTATTTAAGTTAAATACAAAGAGTTTTTGAATGAATTAGGAACTTATTAACTTTAGCTCTATTTTCAGTTTCAGAAAAATACACATTATATTAGGTGCATTTTAATTGAATAAATTATTGAAATTTTGGATGTCTTTCTCAGTGAAGGCTTAATAAATAATCTTTTAATATATTTTATTCCACATTCTGAAAACTTGGCATGTATATTCTACAAAATTTACATTTACTAAGATCACTTGTCCATAACTAACATTCTTAGTCCATGTTTTGTATTCATCATTATGATGTGTCATTTTAGTTGATTAGTTGAATTCTCTTTCATCTTCAAATATTCGCAGGTTTGTTGGATTGCATGGCATATCATTGATGCCAGCTTTACATGCATTTTCAATGGCCATTTTTTCTCTTCTGTGATGTAGAAAATTTTCAAGACTGTTGTAAAACATAAATTTACAGACTTAGGCAGAGAGAAGAAATAAAGACAGATAGCAAATAAATTTCTGAGCTGGTTAGCTGTCCCATTCATGGTCATTCTCAAGGAAATTCAATACTTAGTAAGCTGGCTTAAAACTTTTGCAGGTTACACTTTGTTACATTAAATCTTGTAATTCTGGCTTTATGAAGAAGCAATAATCTCCAATACAAGAGTTCTCCCTACAACAGATGGTATCCAGTATTTCTTTTGGCTGCCTTGTCATTCTTTGCCAAATTGTATATGATTACTGCATCATATAATATTCAGGGAGGTTGCAATAAAAGGTATTTCTCATTTTTGGATTCTTTGCATTTTCATGATAATAAGTTGTGGATTTAGTTGATTGAGCTAGCTGAAGAGCATTTTCTGTATTGTTTAGTTTAAAAATAACTTTTCTATGAAGACATTCTACAGAAGAATTATTTTGATTAATAGGGATTTTGAAAAGTCTCTAATATAATACAAATGATCCAAGATAATTGCAATTTTCATATTTAACCCTCTATCATTCAGATTACTTTGTCAAGTGCAATGCTTACTTATTCACATTGTTTTGAATTAATCATGCAGGCTCTACATATTTTATAAGGCCAGCATAGAAGAACTTGAAGATTAGCAACCAATGAATGAAAGCTGAAGGAGTATACATTTCAAAAGAGCAAAATTCAAGTGGCATCAGCCAATTCAAACCAATATCACTTCTGAAAGTTGAAGGAAAAATCTTCTCTTCTATGGCAGCAAGGTTAACTAAATATCTTACAGAGAATAAGTACTTAGATATGTCAGTTCAGAACAGAGGCACCCGTAGAGTACTGGGTTGTGTAGAACATGCTTCAATGATTTTGGGAGGTAATCCAAAGAGCTAGAGCAGAAAAGAGCAACCTTGATGTGGTATGGCTCAATTTGGTGAATGCCTACATTTTGGCCCCACACAAGATGATTTAATTAGCTCTTGAGATGTAACATGTTCCAAAGAATATTCGAGAAATGTTGAAGAAGTATTTTTGTGGTTTCTCTATGTTATTCACCACGAAAGAGTACACAACTGCCAAGATCAATTTGGAAGTGGGCATAAAAATGGGCTGTACAATTTTCCCTATGCCCTTTGTGTTGGAAATGGAGGTCATCCTGAAGGCAGCAATGGAATGGTCAGCTCCAAAAGAACTTTGGATGCCAATACAGTCCTTCCCATAAAGGAGGATGAAACACACAGGATGCTGAAATGGACGAAGTAGTTGCATATTCCAGAATGAGGTTCAAGCCAAAGAAATCCCAGAGCCTCTCTTTGCAGAAAGGGAAATTAGTGGAAACGCTTGTGTTTATAGTAGCCGGCCAAAATATCGCAACAGTGGCAGAGGAACCAGTCAAAAGCCTCAGAAGATGGTATGACAACACCCTGAAAGATATGAAAAGGGGAACCAAAACCAAACAAATGGTGGAAAAAGGTTTGCAGCAGTAGGATAGTGGAGGACATGAAGGTCAAAATCAACAAGTACACAGGAAGTGGCTTGGTGTTCCACTAGGTCTTACTGATGTTGCACTCTACTGTCACCAAGTTCATTGTCTAAGAATACAAAGTTGAAAAAGCAAAGCTCTTAACCATGCTTGAAGATTTGAAAGACAAGGTTGTGAGGTCAATCTGGCTCACACGGAAGACAGACAGGAAATGGAAAGTCTAAGAAGCAATGGATGCAGCAAAGAAAAGCCTTATGATCAGAGAAATAATGGGACACACTCAGGCTGAGCATAAGAAAAACAGAATAGTGGTCAGAGGTTAGGGGAAAGATGAGGAGAGGTCTGATTTTACAGGTGAAAAAGGAAGTGTATGCCATAAGAATTCAGAAGACAATACATATTTCTTTACTACCCACAAGGGGCTACACACAGAGGGGACAAACAAGGACAGACAAACGGATTAAGTTGATTACATCAACCCCAGTGCATAACTGGTACTTAATTTATCAACCCCGAAAGGATGAAAGGCAAAGTCGATCTCGGTGGAATTTGAACTCATAACGTAACAGACGAAATACCGCTAAGCATTTCGCCCAGCGTGCTAACATTTCTGCCAGCTCACCGCCTTCAAAAGACAATACAGAGCCAACAGAACCAGTGGACAATGTAGGAAGGTACACTCCAGAAGTATCTCACCTGGAATGACTTGTAGTGTATAGCACCTCTTAGAATAAGTTTTATCTTCAGATTTGTCTATGATCTCCTGCTTTTGAATTTGAACCTAGTGAAGTGAGGAAATCAGATAATCCTAAGTTCCCACTTTGCTGGGGTAGACAATGACATTTGTCTAAGTGGGATTTTTTTTCTGAAGACCTTTTGCTGTTCAGCTCTCTCGAGAGTTTCTTACCACTATATAGATAGTTGATAGCTTTGACAGATATGTACCATTCGGCAATTATGCAGGCTTTTAAGTCACTGAAAGCATTACAAGGAACTATATGTCAATTGCCATTTCAATGTCCCTATTCTGAACTCACACATTAGCAGTATGACCACTTTCAGTTGGATTTCACCAATGATATAATGAGCAACAGCCTCCAACACTAGGTGTTTGTGAATAGAACCTCAAGGAGTAATTCTTGCTGCAATAGCCATACAACATGCAAAGTGAAATTGCATTCTGGTTCATGAATCATGCACTTCATCAAACTCTAAAAACCAACTATGCATTATTTGAAAAGAGTTCAGAAGAGACAATTTTAGTCAATTTCTTGTAATGTTTTGTGATGCTTTATCTACTATTATAAAAAAAATTATAAGATTTTCTGAAATTCAATTGTGCTCACATGTCTCATTAATTTTCCAAAAATACTAGACTTGAAGTCTTGTAGAACTTGCTGCTGCTTCACTTAGAAAACTTCAGGAGTTATATCAAGACAATCTCCACTGGTTTTATCTGCATTGAGTCCTCTTGTAATTTCTTCTCACTTTCCATTGCAAATAAAAATCACAATTAATGATGGTTCTTTTTCAATTTTTTTAATGATAGCCATCATGTCTTGGTAGTGCTTTACCATATATTTTGGACAACCAATTTTGGGGAAAGTATGATCTTCCAGTCTGATTAGCACAGCCTGCAAGCCACCAGACCATTATACAGATCTCATAGAGCTGGTTTTGAATACACAACAAATGAGCAGATAAGACTTTGGCAAGCTCTACACAAAACTACTAGAATAGATGTATTCACAATACAATATATTATCCCAAAAGAATGAAATTAAAGACATGTAACTTTTCCAAACTTTTTAAAACTTTGGTTCAGTATATTGAGTTGCCCTCCAGCTAAGCCACTAAGAAAATATATGGACACGTCATAGGGATCATAGGATTGATGAATTGCTAAATATTTGGAGACATTGTTCTCTACTCAATTTGATGTATTTCCTTGTCATTATTAGGAATCAATGCAGCAACCTCATGTAAACAAACTATACATTCTTGAGCGTTTACCATCTGGGTTTTTGTCAGTATATAGCCTAATAGAAAGTATTTTCTGGTATCAATTTGTTCTTGAATAGATAGGAATGATAGTAAATAAGCGCTTCTTAAAACTATCACAAGATAGTAAATGAAAAGGAAAACCGTTGAGCAATGTAGCATCATTCATTTTCATGTTACACTCAGTCAAGCACTGAATGTTGAATGTTTCTTCTTAAATATTTTGTTTTGTTGAGTTAAGTATGAACAAATGATATAGTAAATCAGATCAATCTGGTACAAGTATTAAATCATATTTTACAGCAAATACCATAATCAGATTAGGACAACATTTCTCCAGGACACTTTCCAATGAATGTTTGTGTGTTATGAAGCCACAACTCTGACAGGTTACATTGACAGCTACTGATATGATCGAGTCAATATCATGCTGTCTTGCAACATTGACTATTCTTATTTGCTTGTTTCATCAATTAGTTATATTCTGAGCTCTTAGTTGCTGGCTTTGTCCTTAAGAATGTTGCTGGTATACTTGACAATGCTATTCAGCATCTTGATCTAAAATATGTTCAGGCTGTTTTTGAATAAGATTTGCTGTTCTATGATGTTCAGCATTTTATGCAAACAGAAGTTCTTGCTGCTCTCAAGAAACTTACAATCATGCTGCTTTATTTTGTTCAGCATTTTGAGCCACAATATGTTCTTGTTGATTTGAAGGAAGTTGTGGCTGTGCTTCTCTATGTTATTCAGCATTTTATGCCATTTGTCTTCTTGTTTATTGCTGTATTCTAGCTGCTTCTCTGTAAGACATTTTACATTGCTAATTCATATTTGGTCAAATAAAATATGCTTGAACAAACTGATATTACATTAGAGAGGAATAAGAAAAATTATGAAATCTAAGCGAATCCAAGGCATGTTCTGGCTGTATATAACATTTCTTTTTACTTCTTTTATATTTCATACATATATATTGGGTTTAAAAAAAACTTTTTCTACGAACATTTATGCAAATGAATATTGATTATTTTCTTATTACATTATTCTAGAATTTGAAATATTTTTAACTATAATTAATAAATATTACATGCATAATAAAGAATATTTTGTTTTTGGTATTATAAATGGCAAAAATTATTTTACTTGTTATTTTATTGCATTAGTCTCATAAATACACATATACTTAATGTAACATACACATCACACTTTGCATAGTGAAAGTCCCATTATCATTATTATCAGGTCATCCCATAAGTTCTGTCTGATTTTACCTTTTTTAAAATTGAATGAAATTTAATAGTATTTTAGAATATCTAATGGAATTAAAAATTATTTTTATGCATTTGTGTTCATTTAAACTGATTTAAGACCTACAAAATAGACTATTTGATAATTTAAAGATGAAGCAGGTGCTAAAACAAACTCATTTTTTTCAATAATTAAAAATGCAGTCAGTACCCTTTTATAATTAAATTATCAATCTTCATCACCTACACCACTTAATGTTTTTTATAAACATTTTTACACAGTAAATTAGCTTCCTAAGGCCAATAATGGTAGATACTAAACTTTCAACAAAAAAAAAGTTTAGAATTGTCACGTTTCTTAATCACTGTTATGGTGATTGCTAATGGTGAAAACATTGGAAATAATGCACCAAGAAACTGACACAGCAATACTTTTCCAGACACCTAGATGTTGTTGTTTCAAGATATTCTTCAAAAGGATTAAAGGACTAAAGAAATAAAAATAACACATATATATAATTACCAGAAAATGGGAGTACTTGATAGTCAGGGACATGCCTTTTTAGAGACCACCACTTGCCTCGCAGCCATTGTGGGGACCGAACACTAAGTAATAACAGGAATAAAACCAATTATAATGAAAGTACAGAATGTAAACATTGCTTATCTTGTTTAATGGGATTTATAATCAATAGTTCCAAAGCAATGAAAATTGACTATTTAACAATTTTTAAGGTATTTGAGAAACAGAGATATCATTTGATGAAGAGATTACGACAAAACTGCAACTCAGAAACTCTATAGCATTGTAAAGAGGTTATTATAGCAATATGATTTGAATATTTAGATAGTGAAATCTAATACTATACTATTCAAACAATGGCGGAAAATTACCTGGGCCAATCTTTGGCTAATTCATTCCAATCAATTTGTGTTTCATCTGTTACAGATGATGATGACATCCTGTATAAAAAATTTTTAAATCTCTGAAATCTTTTGCATTACTTTTAATTGTTCAAGATTGATTTTATGTTTGTTCACAAGCTGCTTCATCATAACAGGAAATATAAACAATAACTATACAAATGACAAATATAGAAACAATATAATGAAACCTTTATGCTCAACATGTCTCCAAGAAACAACCTTAACCCTTTTGTCACCACACTTTTGTTGAAATATAGTCTCCATTTCAATTAATATTGAAAATAAAGAATTTATAAAAAAAAAAAATAAATAAAAAACTTTGTCATTATTAAGGTAGTATTTGAAACATAAAGTAGCATGAAATTCTGATGGAAGGGTTTAATTAAGATCACTTTAAAACAAGGAGGCAGTTTCAGGCAGATTAGTATCAAAAAGATTAGGAATGTATTCTGTTCAAAACAAATAATTTCAAAATGTAACTTTACTTTCAAATTTAGTAAAACTTACTTTAATATTAAGTTGATATCATCAAGTCTTGTCCATTCAGCACCTCCTTGCTGTTTCCAGTTAAGATAGTTCAACCACTTGGTACGGCACTGTTTCTCAGATCTTGTACCAACCCTTTCAGAAACAGCAGCCCATGATAAACCATGTGTAATATTCTCACCTTTCCAAAGTAAATAAATAATATTACCATTATTATCTGGCCAATCTTGCTTGGACAAAATATTACAATAACCTCCAATTTAGGCAATAGGCCAGCAATTTTGAGAAATTCTGTTGAATGTAATGTTTATTATATATTCACATTATTTTGAATTAATCATGCATTACATTGTAGCTTGAAGGAGGTGATCTTGTGCCAGATGATGAACGGTTAGGACAGAAACAGGTGTGTTGCTGTAGAGTAGATACATGATTACCTAGCCAGAGGAAGAGAGTGAGAGAAAGAGAGACAGAGCGGAAGAGAATACGGGAGAGATGGAGGCATACTTACAAGGAATGGATCAGAATATAAATGGTAGAGTAGAGCAAGAGAGAGAGAGATAGTGGTGAAATGCCTGGGCTTAATCTCAGGGTATGGGGTTCAGAATATAAACGGCAGGGTATTGCCCATGGTGTGTGGGTAGGGAGTAGAGACTTCACATGGATGCAAGAACTGGGGAAGATGCAGTGACTGGTGAAATCTGGGTATATAGAGGGAGTGAGGGACTACAGAATAGCAATGATACAGTAAGCAGAGCAGTGAGGACATAATTAGGGAGCAAGAGATCAGCATAGTGCATGAAAAGAGGAAATGTGAGGAAGAGAAGAGATGCATATACTTATTGGGATAGGGTATGTGATAAGTTTTATTGTGATATGTGAGTAGAAAACAGTGCTTCTATAACTTCTCAAGAACCTCATATCACAAGACATCTCAGTCCATTGCCATCTCCTCCATGAGGCCTAACATCCTGAGACTGATCCACACTACTTCATTCCATGTCTTCCTGAGTCTCCCTCTTTGGCAGGTGCCATCCATTTTCAGCAATCAGCACTTCTCTGTACAGCTGTCTACATTCATATGCATCACATGTCCAAACTAACATAATCTTCTCTCTTGCATGCTGCACCTAATTCTTCCTATCCCCAACTTTTCTCTTAACACATTTGCACTTCGTCTTACATACACACTGATGTTGCACATCCAATAAAACATACTGCATTCATTCCTCTCTAGTCTAGGCATGCCTTCTGGATTCAGAGCCCATGTCTCACTACATGGAGTATAGCCATTTGTACACAGGCATCATACAATCTACCTTTCACTCTGAGAGAGAGCCTTTTTGTTGCTAACATAGGCAATAGCTCTCTGAACCACCTCTATCCTATTCTTGCTCTAGAAACAATACTTTTAGAACATTGTCCACCATTGCTAATTTGGTCACCTAGGTAACAGAATTATCTATTACCTCAAGAGAGCCTCCTGGGCATTTGAGAGTCTAAATCCTGTGTGTCCTTAGTGCTTATTGTTCCTGCACATCTGCATATATGAAGATGACTTTATCTGTTAATTTATCTGTGATTCCACTGCACCTCTTATGTGTCCATAGCTTACATTGGATGCAGTGAATGGAATTACTTCCAATTCCTTTCCTACATATTGAGCAAGGCCATTTACCTGATAGAAAGATAAACTCTTATCGGCTTTCTTGCAAATAACAACTTTGGTCTTTATCAGGTTAACTTTAAGGCTCTTTGATTCCATGTTTTGCTTCCATACCTGGAATTTCTTCTCCAATTCTGCTACAGATTCCACAATAAGAGCAAGGTCATCAGCATAGAATAGTTCCCACAGGCATCCAATCCAGTTTTGAATTCCTCGGTTATGGCCTGGAGGACTATGGTGAATAGGAATGGACTGAGAACTGGACCCTGGTGAACCTCTGCTTGTACACTAAATTCATCCCTGTACATTCATGGCCAACTCTCACCATACTGACAACACTGCTGTACATGGCTTGTATAGCTCTAAAAAACCACTCCTCTACTCCTAACTTCCTTAGAGACCACCAGAAAACAAAATGAGGGACTCTGTCAAAAACTTTTTCCAAGTCAAGGAAAGCCAAGTACAAGTGTTTACTTTTGGCCAAATACTTTTCTTGCAGCTGTCTCACTAGGAAGATGGCAAACTGCATCTCAGTTTAAACCTATTCCTAACCAATTGAGCTATAAATCACCCTGTAATTTTCATGACCCAAACCAGCAGTTTGATGCCTCTGTAGTTGTTTATATCTAAGGCATCACTTTTATCCTTGTAGCAGCTAACTATAATACTACTACACTAGTCAGTGGGGATGACACCTTCCTGAATAACCTGATTAACTATACAAGTGAGTAGGCTGTATCCTACACCACCAGATATTTTAATCAACTCAGCAGTGATTCTTGATGGTCTTGAGGGGCTTTCCTGTTTTCATATCTTTAATTGCCTTATCTATTATACTGCTATCAACTCTGGTGGCTGATCCCTCAGTTGGTTCAATATTTGAAACTCTCCTTTTCCCATGCATTTTTCACATTTAGCAACCTTTCATAGTGGTACTTCCATGCATCTTTTTTCACTGAGTCATTAAGTGCAAATATACCATTATCCATTCATGCACATTTCTTCCCCAGCACATCCCTATTCTCTCTGATACACTGCTTTGCGATCCTGAACACCTCATGCTATAGAACATTGGCAAAGCTCTTACCCTCTACTATTCCTTTTGCTATGTAAACCTAAATCAACCTCTATTAATTTAATTGATTAAATCATCTGTGGGTTGACTTAATTGACAGTTCCTCTTCCCACAGATTTTTGGCCTTGTCCCTACATTGTTGTTGTTAGTAGTTGTGGAGATGATGATGATGATGATAATAATAATAATAATAATGCTTTCTTCATTAATCACCAAGAGTTCACAAAAAACATTGGGAATGGTACAGGGCAATACAATGTGGTAGCATGTAAAAGGTAAAAATTAGTAACAAAACAAGATTATAACAATGAATAATTCCTTTAAAGGAGATTTCTTACAGCTGTTCATGGAGACCCCACAAAACCATGGTCACTCTAACCACAAAGGCAAGTGCCCCCTCCACATTGTTCTTCTCCAACCTACAGGCACATGCCTCAAGTAGGCTCATTCATGCAATATTCACCAATCTCTTAACAAATTGTTGGAAAGCAGCACTTCCCTCTCTTTTCTCGGTTTTCTTTTCAAGTGAAACTTGAAAAAGTTGATAAGTATTTGGCCAAAGAGAAAAGTATCTGTCTTTGGCCCTTTAAATCTGGTCCACCACATAACCTCTTTTGATAAGGACCCCAGACAAAAAAAGAAGAAAACTGTCTACCCTTCCTGGCCAAAGGAAGGCAGCAAGACAGTCTTCACAATGGATTCAACTGAAAGCTAGATTCACCCTACATGTGACAGCAGATGTTTGACATAAACCCACAAGTCAGCAATTTTTGGGCACTAGATGAGGGCATGCAGAACAGTTTTATTGATGACGGCACTTCCGTGCCTGTAAAGTTTATCCTGAATAGGTAATGCTCTCTGGTAGTACTGCTAAGCGAAGGATTTCTGGAAATTATCTATAGGCCCCCTGCCCTAAAGTCCCCCAGAACAGACCAGCCAAATGATTCTCATTGACACCCAAAGTCTCTCTGAGAATATTGTTGCAATTGCCTGCAACTAACCTTCTATGATGCCAGAGTGGAACTTCCACCAATTGAATAGCTTGAATAACGCAAGACTGTGAGTGCCTGAGGATACTCTAGGTTTCAGGTGCCCTGCCTCAGTCTATGCTTGATCCAAGACTGCAGCTCAGTCAAAGAGACAAGCTGTGGAGAATCCTGTTTGACAAATAGTGATCACACCTGCTCACTGTCAAGGAAACACTGGAGATATCATAGTCTCTGTACATGTCTGCACATCAGCAGCCATAGAATGCCCAGCCCTCCATTCAGCTGGGTTTTGACAGCAAATGGGGCACCTGACCATTGGAATGCATTCCTTCCACAGAAAGTAGAAGAGTATGTGTTCCAATTTAGCCAGACATAAACTGGGGCAAGGCACGAAGGCCAGGCAGAAACATATGATGGAAGCAATGTAAGCAGTCTCATGCATTTTTGGATTAGATTGGCTACCCTGTTTGTCACCTCAACCCAGTTCTTACCCATCTAGATATCTGGACCAAACCATATCCTGAGCAATTTAACTGGTCCCTCTGTCTAGCAAGCCATGACATTATTAGACAGCATGGACCTATCTCTCCAGGTACCTAGCTGCTGGTCCACTGACTTTTCTTGGTTAATTTTTACTCCTGTCACCACATCATTTCTTTTAAGGCAGTACTGACTAGGTCAGGTCTATGCGCTTGGTGTTTGACATTATGGTTGTAATGTTATCTGTGTATGTTGACATGGTTCTCCCATGACCTATATCATATGGGATGCCTCTCAATACATCCAATTTCCACAATAGTGGATTTAAAGTCAATTCATACAGAAGAGACAAGAAAGGACAATCCTTAACAGATTAAGTGTATGATGCTGAATGGTTTTGATAGGTATTCATACACCTGAACTACTGAGCAGATGTTACTGTGTGTTGTAGCAATCCAGCCACAGTAAACAAGGCCAAAACTGGCTACTGTGAGAAAGGCTGTAAAGTATTGGTGATCAACCCTATTAAAAGCTTTGGACTGATCCAAATTGATCAGGGCCCCACTAATGCCAACTTCTTTACCCACCATTGTCTATGATGTGTTGTATAAAGTTGTTGTGGATGGATCTGCTTGGGATTGCATATCATCAATCAGTTTTTCAACAAGTGCCAATCTCCTTGTAAACACCTAGGCCAAAATCTGCATTCAGCAGCATTATGGGCCTAAAATTTTCTATTTGATACCACCTGGTTTGGGTCCCTTCTTGGCAATGCACCACTCCTCAACACATAGAACTAGAAATTCTCTTGTCCTACTAAAAGGTTGCAAACAAGTCTGGCATATAAAAATAAAGCTCATGGAGCAGATCATTCATACCAAGCAATTTCCGCCCCATGTAACCTATCATTGCATCCTGTATTTCTGTGGCTGTTATTTGTTACTGAAATTCATGGCATGCTGTTGAGGTAGGCACTGAAATTCATCCTGCATTCTAGCTTGCCATTTGTCTAAAATAGTTGGGTGAAGTGCTGCACACATCTGCTTGCACTCAAGTACTATGCATCCATTTTGGTCAACCAAAGACCAAATTGTGGCTTTATTGCCATGTTGTGCCTCTGCCACTCAGGTCCATTGAGTAGCTTTCATTCCTTTGTTTCTCAGAGCACACACAATAGCTCTGACAATGCATTCTTCATGCTTAGCATTAGTCCAGGGCCAAGCTCACCATTAGCATGTTGGTTACACTACTTTTCTTAAGTACCTCTTCTAAGTTTCCCTCTATTCTATTTCTTTCTATCACTAATGCCTTATTAAACCTAATTAATTCTACTCTATTTACCTTTTTCAGGGCCAGTCATCATTTGTTGTTGATAACTGATGCCATCAATGCCTGTTTAGCTAATTTGCTAATACAGTCTCTGTAAGTCTGGTATGCTGGGAATGATGTATTCAGCTTCCAGTAACTGGGTCCCTGCCTATTAAGTATATCTAAGTTGACTGTGCAGATTTTAAAAAGTGAACAACTTATACTATCCTTATCTGCTGGCCTACAAAATATTATAGATATGACCTAGATGTAATTTGTCCATGTCCACACTGGTGCATTTGGGAAATACAGTTAGTACCTGTAAGACAGTTGAAAACGTCTGAGTAGTTTTGCAAGGCTTTTGCATCTCACACTTCTAACAGTTAGCCCCAACACAATTCAAATGTGCATTCAAAATGGTGTTCCAATCACCCATTAGCGCTAAAAGCTTAGATGATCCAAGGAAAACCTCCAAATGTCTGAAGAAATCTGGCTGTCCTGCCCGTCAGAGCATAAATAACCACCAGTCTGAAGGCACCTCTGTCACTACTGCTCATATCCAGGACTATCAACTTACCATCTGGATCCAGGAATATAGTCCTTTTCAGATTCAGACCTCTCTGGAACAACACTGCAGTTCCACCTTCCCATAGTAAATCACATATCCAGTATGTTGGTTAGAGAGTCTGGTTTCACTGATAGCCACTACATCTAAACTTGGTGACCTGAGGTCATTGAATAGGTGGCCCTGGTTCTAAGGTAGCCCCAAGCCACATGAATTTATACTGTCTATTCTGAGCAATGCCATGCTTGTCAGAGAGGAGAATAAAAAGAATCACTTACTCTATATTTTGTGCAGAGACAGATTTCTGTCTTGGCTTTTTGTGGGTGTCTCCACAAGCATTTCTTGGTAGTGCCTTTTATTTATGGTCCCATGGAAATCTCCCATTCCTTTGGGATATTTTGCTTTTAATTTGTTGTAAGTTTGCTGCCCTAGTTTCATAATTTCTATGTGAATAGGGATTTTACGAAGGGGTGCATTTAGAGTGATGTGGGGGCAGTATTCATTTAGAGTAATGTCTGTGTATTTTTGAATGTTTTATTAAATTCTTGTTGTTTGTGTCTATGGCCATGTAATTTATGATGCCTTGGTAGTGCTGTTCATATTGCTGATCTGGAATGCTATGTGCTTTCCTTTGTTGAGGTGTTTGTGATGTCAGTGTGTTTGTAGTGTCAGAGATGTTTGTAATTGCATTGGTGTGAGATGTGTGGGTTTGTGATAGTTTGTTGGTTTCTGTGTCTCCTCCTCTAATCTCCTTGATTTTAGTTTTGCACTGTGCTTTTCATTTTCTAATTTTTACCTTTTTCCTTTCACCGTGATCCATTCTACAGGGTTTATAAAACTGTTTTCCTCACTAGACAAGTTTTCACAGTCAGCATTTCTAGGCTGGTGGCCTGGTCAACTGGTGTCACTTTTCTCAAGTGTGATGGTGTGTTTTTCTTTTATAGTTTTCCTTGGGTGTGGTATCAGTCCTTGCTGCTGATGTTGCTGAATGGATTTCTCCTGCTGCTCTTTCTGCTGATGCTGTTGTTGTTTTGGTTTTGGATGCAGCTGCTCTTAGCACTGATGCTTTAGGTGTTGTTGTGTTGAAGGTGTTTGCAGCAGCAGGGTTTATTCTTTTCTTTGCATGGAGCAGAAAACCTTTAAATGGTTTGTTTTACCATAAGTGTGGTACCTTGCTTTTCTGTCCTCTACTACTACAAATAGTTGTGTTCCACTAGGTAGGTTGATCAGGTCAGGGATGTTTCCAGCAGTGGCCAAATAAGCAAGAATAAACAGTTCCATGCCTGTGCCTGACCAATTCTTTTTCCTCATTTTGTACACTTGTAGAATTTTACTTTGTCCTCTATGCCATATAATACAGCTGCTACAAGCAAAGAGATGTCCACTTCTGATGGCACCTCTGCCACCTTTACTTTCCCAACTCCCTGAGGGTTGTTTTGGCATTTTCTTTGGCTAATTCTTCAGTTGAGAATCTTACCTTATCTGTGCCAAATGTGGTGGATGTAATGAGGACTACATAGGTCATACTAGCTTGATCTTGAAGGGCAGATCGACAGTACACAGGCAACAGATCCGGGACCTGACAATCAGGAAAATTTTCATAAGGAAACACTTATTAATGCCCCACAGACACAAACCTGAAATACTAAATTTTCCTTTTCTATCAATGCACTGGAAACACTTCAACCCAATTCTGATTGAATAAGGAAATACTCAATTGAATAAAGAAAGCATACTCAATTTTTCCATGTAAAATGACCAGAGACAACAGATATAATTTGAAAACTTTAACCCTTTCGATACCAACCTGGCTGTAGACGGCCGAAAAGTTTTTTGGTTCATAAGGCCAACTTGGCCGTAGCCAGCCAAGAGTACCCATTGTTATTTAAATGTAAATTTGAACGCAAATCTCATTAGTACATTTGTGAAAACATATGATTTCACTTTGTAAATAGTTGAGTTATAATAGCCAACATTATTTAACATGATATCTGAACTTAGTGAATTTTGGGAGATTTTTTTTCCACAATTTTTTGGCACTGATTTTTTTCCAACTTTGAAAATGGATAGGAGTTTCATACTACCAAACAGTAATTCTGAATTTGAAGGTTTTTTAATGGGAGATATGAAGATATCAAGAAAAAGAATGAATGAGGTACAAAAGCATGTGGTGTACGGGAATGAATCAGATATTTCTGTATCCGAAACTGAAAGCAGTGATTCTGAAGAAACTGAAAGCAGCGATAGCGACAGCAAAGACGATTTTACATCAGAATGGAGTAAAAAGTCTAAAAATGTTTTTATTAACAAATTTTCTGGGGAGACGGGGTCTACCCATAGTCTTTCTCAGTAAGTGAAACTGTTAGACTGTTTTCGTATTTTTTCCAGTATGCTTGTTTGAAGTGATCACTGCAGAAACAAACTGTATACGCTAGGAAAACCCACAAAATGGGGTACTGCTGTGGATTTAGTTTTTATACAGGGAAAAAGAAACAATAATGTTAGTCAGCATGGCCTAGGGTATGATGTGGTCTGGAATTTATCAATTCCATACCATAACCAGGGCCAGATATTATTTTTTGACCAATTTTTTAGTTCGGTCAAACTTGCACTGGATTTAGAAGCTGTGACAACATATACGTGTGCTACAGTAATTGTTAGTAGAAAAGGGCTGCTGTTCGATATAAAAAAGCAAAATTAAAAGAGGTGAAATAATCCATCAGCAGAAAGGAAATTTGCTAGCGACTACATACAGATAAAAGACAGATAAATTTTCCATCTACCAGTGCACAACTATGTGTAGATGAAAATGGCACCCCATTAGTGAACCTTGATTATAACAGGTACATAGGCGGTGTGGATTGGCTGACCCAGAAGATGAGTTATTATCCGATTGGTAGACCAGGCAATAAATGGTGGCAATACCTGGTTTGATATATAGTGAACATGAGCCTTGTAAATGTATTTATATTATATACCAAATAAGGAGGGGCTCGCAAGCAGTGTGACCATCTGCAGTTCCGAGCAAATGTAGCAATGCAGTTGAGGGCAGGTTATTCCTCCAAAACAATAACTACAGGAAGGAGGAGCAAAGCCTGCCAGAGAGATATTCCACTGAGTTCAGTCGATCTCCATAAATTAGAAATCCAACTACCTACGACAAAAGATACCCAACATCAGAGTAGCGTTTTAGAATCTGAGGCACTTCATCATTCTATTGCTCTCTTACCTTCCCTTTTAACCCTACCTCTTTCTCTCACTCACAGCACTATATCTCATCTCATTTCCCTATTACTAGTACTCTCCATATCTTCTGCCTCATTCTAACTCCCTTGCCCTTCCCTAAACCTATGTATAAGGAACTGAATTAATCAAGGGCCTATATATAAGAGACATTATCAAACCCAAATAATCTCTCTGACTCCTTTGCCCTTCATTAGGCCCATCTATCAGAGACTGCATTGGTCCACCCGCATCCTTTCACAGGTTTATGTATAAGAAACTGCATTGTACCATCTTTATCCTTCAACACAATACACTCTAACTTCAGCTTTCTGTACTACAAGCCATCACTCTTCCTCCTCACAGACACTTTTGTTGCCAACCAGTATCTGCTCTTACCCATCATCCACCTTTACTTTGCCACCCTTCCACTACTTGATTCCTCTCAAAATGCCCCACTATTGTTCTTCTTAGATACCTGACTACTTTCTATAATGTTCTATGTACAAGTCACCAACCCTGCTGTACCTGTGCCACAATGGAAAGTTGACAAATCACACTCCCTCTAGAGTAATTGGTGAATGAGACAACAATTTTACTAACTCAAAAATGCACTCAATACACTTTAAAGTGGTTGGCAAGAAGAGCATCCAGCTTTAGAAATTAAGTCAAATGACATGTATGAACACCAGTTTATTGGTGTAGTAATTCCCAATTAAGAAGGTTCTGGATTGTGATGATCCATTCAACCTATGTTGGCATGGAAAGCAGACATAAAATGATGATGATAACACTGGAAAAAAAAAATACTTGGATGCAAAGAAAGTTGTATGATGAAGTATAGCACTAAATTAAAAATTCGACTTGCCTCAGCTATCTTAACTCAGCCTTTCATGTAAAACTACTGCTGCACAAACAACAGTAAGGTTTGCACCTACCTTATCACTCTGCAATCAGTCACAAATTCCAAACCAAAATTATTATTAAAAGACAAATATATTCATAACCTATTGCATTACTAAGAACAGAAATTTTATAAAGACCAGCTCTCAAAACTAAAACTCCCAAGAGAAATCTAAAACTCAATACTAAAACTCCCAAGAGAAATAGTTACTAAATTTATATGAAGAAACAAAACAACTTATTTTCATTTGAGACTTTAATATTACTCTTCCTAAAGCATATCACTTTTATACAAAACAGAGACGAAAAAAATCCAACTTATGATTCATTTCCAAACACCTGTACATCCTATTTAAAAATGTAACATAAAATTTTTAAAAATACCTGGCTGTGCTCCTGATAATTCACACACAGCATCTGTAAGTCGCTGTTCTTCTTCTGGGAGCCATTTCCCTGACAAACAAATCAAAATAGAGAGAAGCTGAAAATAGTACAAGCTTAAACATTTAAACATGACAATCAAATCAGTTGCAGAACAGCACGGGATACAATAGTGTCCTATCAAATTGCTTGAAGAAAGAGTAGAATAATTTCCTTTTCAAGAAAAAATAAATATAAAACATAAAAAGGAAGTTTCACCTTACCTGAATTACAGGTATCTTTCATTAGTCTACATTTATCTTTGACAGATGATGCACTTCGGCCCAATACAGCACCAATGGCAGCCCAGTCTGTGCCATGCTTGAGGCGCAACCTAACATAATAAACACTTTATTCATAGATTTAGATAGACATATACAATATACAAAACAACAGATTGAGGCTTTGTCTTAAGTTTTATTTGGAAGCCATCCATTGAAAAAGCATCCTTTAACTTCTTTTTTCTCATTTGCCCACAGTTATATGTATAATCTATATTAATAAAATTAGTTTGGTAAGACTTATGTGTCAGTTTATCAGTACATGTCAGTCTGCTATAGTCACTACACCCTCCTCCTCCCTCAACTAGCTCTACAAAGATTATAGCATTCCGATAAATAATAAATAAGTGAAAAATATGACACTGATTGTCTGCTGGTGTGTGTGTGTGTATGTGTGTACATGTGCATGCATGTAACTGTATGAAATTATGTGCATGGTGCGCGTACCTGTATGAAAGTATGTGTTTGTGTGTGTGTACATAACAATATGTGACTGTGTTTGAATGTGTATGTACATATGTCGTTATCTGTGTTTGTTTGTGTAACAATAGGATATTATGCAATTGTCAGCTGGTATCTGCTGGTGTGTGGCCTAGAGGTTAGGTTATTCAGCTCATGATCATGAATTTGAAAACCAGTGGTGCATTGTTACACAGTACTTCTCCAGTCCACTCAGCTGGCAAAAGAGAGTTGTACCTGCAATTCACAAAGGCCAGCCTTAACATATTATAAAAACGTAGAAAACAGCTGTATTGAAACACGTAATAATTAAAGAAAATATACTAACTCTCTGAGTTTAATCATTTCATCTTGACTGTACTTGCCAACATAATTTTTTTGATCATACATTCGTATTACTCGTCTATACACAGAAAACAGAGGTCGGTTAAGTCCTTTTGCAACTGTTCGATAAAAATCTTTCCGCTCATCTTTGGACATCTCAAAAATGATTTCTGTAGGGTTACTGATATTGTTATCCTGGGAGTAAGACATAAAACTGTACATTAAGCAACATTCAACAAAAGAGCTTTAGTAGGTGATGTTACATTCTAGATGAAAAGAAGCCCAGCAAATGCCACATAATATTAACAAGTAAAGTTTATAAAAGAAAATGAAAACAAAACTAATATAGGGACAAAGAATAACATGTGAAACTGGCAAGCCATTTTATCTAATCCTTGTTAATATATATTCCAACTTCACAGTTGATTGGTTGATGTTTAAATAGAATCCATCTCTATATCTGACATAATTCATAAAAATGTAGAACACAAAAAATAAATTTCTTTGTATAAATAATTTAAATTAAGGCTAAGTAAAACTTCTAAACTATTTGAAGTGGATGATGAATGTTTTTATTGCTCTCAGAACATAATTTTTAATGTCTGCAATTCAAAAATACCTAACCCATAAAGCAACACAACTGTTCAATTATATTCAAGAAAAACAAAATTTTTATAGGTTAAAATTTAGATATTTGCACAAATTGTTATATGATATAATTTAAAATTGTAGTAAAAGCTATTTTTTTTTATAGACTAGATAGGAAAAAAGCAGAATTATCTGCTATAGCATAATAGAATGTCTACATTAGGTAGGATATATCAACCATTCAACTTATGTGTCTCCTAATGAAAATAAGCTTTTAGTACAAATAAATATTATTACTTAGTTTTCTATCCTCTTAAAACTTGTAAGATACAGTGTCTAGAAAACATACTATTTGTATTACCTAACCAAATTTAATTTATGAAATTTTCTTTAGATGAAATTGTGATATGAATATAAGTGTAGGGAATTTCCTGAAAGTTGAAGTATCAACAAGTAATTTCATAAATCTAATATGCTTAAACATTTCAGTTTGCATTGCCATATTTCTTCAGGTGAATAATTTTACAATGTATTATATCTGTCTCGCAATAAGGTAGTTTACTTTAGGAATTTAGTCCAAAGAGCCAAAATTATCTAAGTTAACAACACCAGTAAGATATGAATCTACATGGTTTCTCATAACCCTTTAGCATTCAGGTTGTTCTGTCAAATGTAAGGCTTATTTATTCACAATTTTTTGAATTAATTTTGTAACTTTAAGATTTTGATGATGTGATTGTTTATTTTTACAATGACATTGTAGAGTAGGTGTGAGAGGCTGGACTTTAAACATAAAACAAGTTAAATATTTTGACCAGATATGGCTGGTTTAAATTCTAAAGGGTTAAAACACCCCACTATCTAAACTAAGGAAGAGGTACTTCAGATAACAGAATCTTAGATATTTCTAAAAAAACATTACTGTCACAGATTTTTAATCCTCAGTTTGCTCAAAGAGGATTGCCCAGAAGTATTTTTCTTCTTAATGGTTTGGTCTGGAGGAAGGGGTTGTACACAATTTGGTACATGCAAATGACTTTAAAGGATATAAAAAGTAAGCTTTTGTTGATGTTAGTTTTATTGCATGCATTTTAATAGCTTTGTAATCCTAGTTTGTCTACCTCAAAGAAAGGGTGGAAATAATCATATAGAATGGCTTCTGACCATTTTATAAGACTAAATGAAATTCAAAAAGCTTTCAGTCAAATGTACTTACTTTACAATAGCTATTGATGTTTGCTTGTAAGAGTTCTATTTCATCTTTTGTCCACTGGCCTTGGACCCAAGAATGGCCTAAACGAAATAAGAAAATATTTCTATAAGAAGGTGAAATAATGATTATCATTTCATAGAAATAGGGTACATTTTACAGATTTAAAAGAACATAATTCTTATCAGTATCTGGACTGTTCTTCTCAGTGTTAGATCCAAACTACTGGGTAGAGACCTTTAACAAGAGACGCTACACATACAGGCTTGAGAGTGATTCCTTTTAATCCTTTTGACCTAATTAAGTACCATTTCCATCCAGCTTAGATACAAAACAAGAGTTAATAACTAAATATATCTATTCTTGAAGTGATATGGTTAAGAATTTTCACAATCAAAGTATTTACTAGTCTAGTAAATTTTTAAGCAGAAGATTATTATAAACAAATAAATCAATTGAGAATGAGTTTAGTTAATTGATATCTCAATATCTAGATTTGAAGTGAATTAATAACAACCCTTCTTTCTTCTCATCAAAATTAAAAAAAGGAATAATTATTTTTCTACCAATAAAATGCTCATAAGTTTTCTTTTATATGCCTTTTTCTAAATGTAAATGGCTCATATGCTTTAAGTTATTTTGTAAAGTCACAAATTCAAATTTTGCAACACATAGTCTGCATGCCTCAGTTTACTTAACTTGCTAACTGAAAATACAAGCTGGATTACTTTAGTCTGGAAATTTTGGGACCCGGCCATTTCCAGATAAAGAATAATGTCAGAAAACAGAAAGCTGACTCTAAGGGAGTCTTTGTGTAAATACATAACTTAGCTATCTCATTCTGTGTGTATGTGTACATACATGCATACATACATACTGATGTCATGTCAAAGCTAGAACAAACTTGAAATACAAAATAATACAGCCAATGATATTTTTTTCAAATAAGTTTTTATTGTTTTATGTAATATAAAGTCTGAAATCAAAAATAATAGAACAATATAAATGCAGGCAGACTACAAGTACACCAGGATAGTCCAGGGTCATCAAGATCTCAATTAAATAGACCTAGGCCTATTTGCACATCATGATCAAAAGGGGTGGAAAGAAATGGTCTTTCTATGCTGAAATGAGCCTTGGTAGAGTTATGAACAACCTTCTTCAATTACTGTTGCAACATAGCATGCTTTGGGTTTCTTCCTAATTAATTTTGTTTGAATCAGACATGATTTCTTGTTTCATTATAAAGTCACTTTGCTCTAATCTTGCCACTGAATCTCTTTGTCTAGATATGTTTATCTATAGAAATTCTTTCTTTTGCTTCTTCATTTTTTCTGCACATTTTTCATGACTGGTGTAGCAGCATAATAGTCAACTGCTACAAAGGTAAAGGTGATGCCATAGATACAAATAATTACAGAGGTATCAAGCTGTTGGATCAGGTGATGAAGGTTACAGAGAGGGTCATAAGCCAACTAATTAGAGAGAGAGTTAGTTTAGATGAGATGCAGTTTGGTTTCGTGCCAGGGAAAAGTACCACTGATGCTATATTCCTGGTAAGGCAGCTGCAGGAGAAATACCTAGCCAAAGATAAGGCCCTGTACCTGGCTTTTGTTGACATGGAGAAGAAAGCCTTCGACAGGGTCCCCCGATCCCTCATATGGTGGTCAATGAGGAAACTAGGAATAGAAGAATGGTTAGTGAGAGCTGTGCAAGCCATGTACAGGGACGCTGCTAGTAAGGTGAGGGTTGGAAATGAGTACAGTGAAGAATTCCGGGTAGAGGTAGGGGTCCACCAAGGCTCAGTCCTCAGCCCCCTCCTATTTATCATAGTCCTCCAGGCAATAACGGAGGAATTCAAGACAGGATGCCCCTGGGAGCTCCTCTATGCTGATGACCTTGCTCTAATTGCTGAGTCATTATCAGAACTGGAGAAGAAGTTTCAGGTGTGGAAGCATGGTTTAGAATCGAAGGGCCTTAGAGTCAACCTAGCTAAAACCAAAGTCGTAATAAGTAGGAAGGTAGACAAATCACAAACGCCTTCAGGTAGATGGCCCTGCTCGATCTGTAGAAAAGGTGTAGGTAGAAACTCTATAAGATGCACCAAGTGTAAGCTATGGACACATAAGAGGTGCAGCAATGTCATAGAAGGCTAACTAGGAAGATGGTTTTTGTATGTGGCAGATGCTCGGGAGCATTAACCTCTGAAAATCTGCAGAAAAAACTTCCGTCACTTTCCAGGGGGAAAAAACTAGAAGTGGTTGATAGCTTCCGTTATCTTGGTGACCAAGTCAGTAGGGGGGGGTGTGCTGAAAGTGTAACGGCTAGAGTAAGAATAGCCTGGGCAAAGTTTAGGGAGCTCTTACCTCTGTTGGTGACTAAAGGCCTCTCGCTCAGAGTAAAAGGCAGACTGTATGATGCATGTGTACGAACAGCCATGCTACATGGCAGTGAAACATGGGCCGTGACTGCTGAGGACATGCGTAAGCTCGCGAGAAATGAAGCTAGTATGCTCCGTTGGATGTGTAATGTCAGTGTTCATAGTCGACAGAGTGTAAGTACCTTGAGAGAAAAGCTGGACCTAAGAGGAATCAGATGTTGTGTGCAAGAGAGACGATTGCGCTGGTATGGTCATGTGGTGAGAATGGATGAAGATAGGTGTGTGAAAAAGTGCCACACCCTGGCAGTTGAGGGGACCTGTGGAAGAGGTAGACCCAGGAAAACCTGGGTCGAGGTGGTGAAGCACGACCTTCGAACTCTAGGTCTCACCAAGGAAATGACCAGAGACCGAGACCTAGGAAGTATGCTGTGCGTGAGAAGACCCGGCAAGACCAGTGAGAACAATCAAATCAAATCATATATCAGAAAGCAGGGGTTAAGTGACCCATCTGTTCGTGTCCGCTGTCAGCCTCGTCTGGCACCCGTGCCGGTGATACGTAAAAGCACCATTCGCTCATGGCCGTTTGTCAGCTCTGCCTGGCCCCGTGTCGGTGGCACGTAAAAGCACCATCCGTTCGTGTTCGTTGCCAGCCTCGCCTGGCCCCACGCCGGTGACTCGTAAAAGCACCGTCCGTTCGTGGCCGTTGGCCAGCTCTGTCTGGCCCCGTGTTGGTGGCACGTAAAAGCACCATCCGTTCGTGGCCGTTTGCCAGCTCTGTCTGACCCCGTGTCGGTGGCACGTAAAAGCACCATCCGTCCGTGTCCGTTGCCAGCCTCGGCTGGCCCCCGTGCCGGTGACACGTAAAAGCACCGTCCGCTCGTGGCCGTTTGCCAGCTCTGTCTGGCAACCGTGTCGGTGGCACGTAAAAGCACCATCCGTTCGCGTCCGTTGCCAGCCTCGGCTGGCCCCCGTGCCGGTGACACGTAAAAGCACCGTCCGTTCGTGGCCGGTTGCCAGCTCTGTCTGGCCCCGTGTCGGTGGCACGTAAAAGCACCATCCGTTCGTGTCCGTTGCCAGCCTCGCCTGGCCCCGTGCCGGTGACACGTAAAAGCACCATCCGTTCGTGGCCGTTCGCCAGCTCTGTCTGGCACCTGTGCAGGTGGCACGTAAAAAACACCCACTACACTCGCGGAGTGGTTGGCGTTAGGAAGGGCATCCAGCCGTAGAAACACTGCCAGATCTGACTGGGCCTGACGAAGCCTTCCAGCTTCACAGACCCCAGTTGACCTGTCCAACCCATGCTAGCATGGAAAACGGACGCTAAACGATGATGATGATGATGATGATGATTTGTTTTTATCTTCATGCACCATCTGCTCTATTTCTCAATCAGTTTCTTTATAAACAACAGGCTCGTCATTATTGAGGTTTTCCTTTGTAATTTCTTTTGTGATTACAAGACACTTTGTGTTCATCATTCTCCTAGCATACTCAACCAATTTTTTGATGATTTTCTTTCACTAGAAACTTTAAATTCAGCATAGTCAGGTTCAACTCTTTCCTCATCTTGAAAAGCTAACTTGTAGTGTACTTTCTAAACTTATGCTAAAGACCATATTATATCTTTTAAGTAAAATTCCTCAGCACAGAAACAGTGCATAAACTGATTTGTATTTATATTTTAATGAATGTAATACAGTAATCTCTTGCCATATCACGGTTCACCTATCACGGTTTATTATTTAAGTTAATGTTGATTCCTCTGCAGTGTTGTTTTGCATGGCCCCCGTGCCGGTGACACGTAAAAGCACCATCCGTTCGTGGCCGTTTGCCAGCTCTGTCTGGCACCTGTGCGGGTGGCACGTAAAAAGCACCCACTACACTCACGGAGTGGTTGGCGTTAGGAAGGGCATCCAGCTGTAGAAACACTGCCAGATCTGACTGGGCCTGATGAAGCCTTCCAGCTTCACAGACCCCAGTTGAACCGTCCAACCCATGCTAGCATGGAGAACGGACGCTAAATGATGATGATGATGATGATGATACAAATTATCATCATTATCATCATTGTTTAACTTCCGCTTTCCATGCTAGCATGGGTTGGACGGTTTGACTGTGGGCTGGTGAACCAGATGGCTGCACCAGGCTCCAGTCTTGATCTGGCAGAGTTTCTACAGCTAGATGCCCTTCCTAACGCCAACCACTCCAAGAGTGTAGTGGGTGCTTTTACATACCACCGGCACGAGGGCCAGTCAGGTGGCACTGGCAACGACTTCGCTCAAAGTTTTTACACATACCAACTGCACAGATGCCAGTAAGGTGACTTTGGTAATGACCCTGCTCAAATGGTGCCTCCTACATGCCACCGGATGGAAGCCAGTTAGCCGCTCTGGCAACGATCACGCTCGGATGGTGCTCTTAGCACCCTACTAGCACAGGGCACAAGTGCCAGTAAGGTGAAGCTGGTGACAATCACACTCGAATGGTGCCTTTTATGTACCACTGGCACGGAAACCGGTTAGCCGCTCTGTCAATGATCACGCTCGTATAGTGCTCATGCCCATCATCGAATTTCACTTTGAGTTTTGATTTTGAGTAGCCTTCAGTTCAACCTGCACACACTACCCTTTCATATTTCACACTATATGATCATTACCTTACATAGTAGATAGCCCTAGACTAAGGGTGGGGATGGCATACAGCCTTTTGAAGTGTTCATGGGAGGCAACCCAGGGTTGACAAAGGATAGGTACGATAGGAACTTCCAGGCGCACCTCGAACTAGGAAGGTGTCTGCTTAGCATAGTTTAAACGAGACAGCAAATGTTGATGATAGTAAAATTGACTTGAAAAATCTGAGAGTTCTCCGTCAGACTTTCTAAGACAGAATTTAGGGGATAAATAAGTAACTGTGTGATAACTTTAATAGCTGAATGAGTGAGTCAATGAACATGTTGCAAGGTTATCTTAAGGGAACAGCAAGGAAGACGAGCCTATTTGAAAACTATATTTACATGATGGCATGTAACTGAACTAGACAGAATAATGAACAGAGCTAATAGCAGAGAAGTTTATGATCTGTGCTGAAATAGTAAGGTGGATGAAACGAGATTGAAAAGATGGAAAAATTCATAACTGAACATCAAGGATCTGTTATTCTGCAGCAGTAGATTGAAAACGAGTGGTAGTCCATGTACGTGGGCTAGTTTATATAGGGCGAAGCAAGTGGTAATCGAAAGAGGGAGGCATAGAGAAACACGGAGAGAGAGAGAGACAGACAGACAGAATAAGATAAAGAGAGAGGGAGAAGGGGGGAAGTGGTCAAGAACACGCGGGAGGAAATATTTCCTCGAACTAGGAAGGGTGCTTAGCATAGTTTAAACGAGACAGCAAATGTTGATAATAGTAAAACAGACTTGAAAAATCTGAGAGTTCTCCGTCAGACATTCAAAGACAGAATTTAGGGGATAAATAGTCAAGGGATTACTGTATGTTCTAGTTACAGGATTGTCTCACTGAGGTGCAATTAGTAGAGAGTTATAGACCAAAAACACTGTCTTTTATTAAAAGTTCTACTTTGGAGTATGCAGAACAACTCTTTAACATAAAATATAACTTACACTTTGAATTTAGGCCAACAGAGTTAGTTTTCTCCAACTTAACCCTTTAGCATTTAGACTGGCCAAAACTGACCGAAAATTATTCCCATTCATTTGTTTGAACCAGCCACATCCAGCCATATCTGATTCCTCTATGAAATCACTAATAAAATAAACAAATCACATTATTGAATTCTTGTAGCTTTGAGATAATGGGAGATAAAGCCTTTCCTGCCTTTATTTTACTTGAATAAAGGCAGGAAAGGCTTTATCTCCCATTATCTCAAAGCTACAAGAATTCAATAATGTGATTTGTTTATTTTATTAGTGATTTCATAGAGGAATCAGATATGGCTGGATGTGGCTGGTTCAAACAAATGAATGGGAATAATTTTCGGTCAGTTTTGGCCAGTCTAAATGCTAAAGGGTTAAGTTGGAGAAAACTAACTCTGTTGGCCTAAATTCTGAAGAGATGTATACATCTTAGTTTTTAGTGATATGGTGTCAGCAAGTAGCCATTATGATTTCAAAGTTTTTACTCTTGATGATGTACAAAATATAAACGAAAACAACAGTGATTGACTTTGGATGAATCATATTGACAATCTTTGTTAGATGAGGAAGATTTTGATTATGAAAGTGATAAAAATGAAAGTGATGAAAATGATATTGAAAACATTACAGCAACATGGTTGAAGATTACTACACCAACTATAATTCCTGATTTCACAGAAAAAACTAGTCCACAATACAGTTTACCTCTCAATGCCCAACCATTGGACTTTATTTTTATTTTTACTGAAAAGTGTTTTTTTGAAACTGTCACAGAGGAAACAAATATGCTCAATGCATAATTTCTGTTTGTGGAAGACCCAATCCACTATGGCAGCCAACTGATACTGCAGAAATTTGAGCTTTTTTTTTTACTAATAAACATTATGTTTGGTATCAACCAGCTTCCTCAACTGTGGAACTACTGGAATCCTGACATAAGGTATGGTGATCCATATATCTCTATCATTATGTCTAACTAAATTAATTCATATATTGTTTATGTAAAAAGTCACAAGGCACCTTTGCCACCAAAAGACTACAACCATTTGAAAGTTTGGGTGACATCGCATCTCAGGTATGTGAAGGCTTTTCTTCCAAAAAGCACAGAATTGGGAGAAAAGCAAAAGTAACTGAGGTGGATGTCAACAGAGAAAATATCAACTTTCATAAAGTCGAAAAGATAAATGGAAGGAAAAAGTTTGCATACTGCAAAAAAAAAAAGACAAAAAAACTGCGAAAAGATATCAGGCCAAGACCTTATATATGCGTTTGTTTGGCAAAGTGCCCTTGTGTAAAGGGTGCTTTGGACAGTTTCACAGTAGAAATATGGCATAACTATATTTTGTTGTTTGATAGTAATACTATCATATATTCTTTTCAATTTATTAAATAACTAGCAAATGCACCCATCCTTTTGCTTTGGTGGTATTTTCTTCACCAAATAATTGAACTACTGAGAAGGTTTATGAATAACATGGCAATCTATGTTTCTGATTAACCTAGGAACAGAAAACCTAATTGAAGGCTGGTTATTGTGGAAGCCATGGGACATTTACGTTTGCAAGTGATGCAAGGTAGAACTGCTTGAAGTGTTTTGGGAGTAGATTATGGATAGTAACTACCAAATATAGTTGTTTTATATGAAAGCGAAATTTCTAGTTAGAAACAGCCACATAAATGGTGTAAGGAAATTGAAGGAAGACGTTGACACTTCCCCTATGTGAGTTCATTTTATTCAACAGTAAAGGGAGCTATTTTTTTGGAGAAGTATGATTGGTACATTCAAAAATGGCAATATAATACCTATTGAAAAAAGAGAGTTAAAGGAATGTACTTGCTACGTGCTTACAGTATACGACCACTCTGAAATTGACTTCAGGCAACAAAAAATGAAGATATGAATGCTTTAGTAGTTCGCAGTATAAAGATGTTGCATTCAAAATATAATGGATGGGTAAATAAGCATCCTCAAAATGAAACAACACATTGGTAGGTAAACAAAGGTATCAACAAATAGAAGAGAGGGAAAGGAACGTCACCTTTCAAGTAACTCAGAATAGGTAAAGGTAATCCTACCAAAGTTTAATGCAGTTTAAATATGGTGATTAAGGTTGTTTGATATTAGATATTCATCACGTACAGTGTTCCTAGTCAATTTAATCACAGTCTCAGGTAGACAGTTGAAATAAATAAATAAACAAAATTCTTTCACTTTTATAATATTCTCTAACCAAGTAATAATATACAATTACAACATATAAATAATAAATTTTAAAAAATGGGAAAAACCACTGAAAAATATTCTCTATTGCCAATATACAATGATATAGATTAAAAAAGTATGGAAGACCCTACATTCAAAAAACTATGTACATTCAATGAATTAAAGAAAAACCTGTGTAAACCACCATTTTTCCCAGTTTGTCCATTTACACAGGAGCTCTGGGCAAAATGTTATAGTACATGACCATCCCTGGGACACAAGTAATGTGTGTGGAAAGTTTGGTGAAAATCAGTTGAGAATTGTGGAAATTTATGTGTTAGTCAATATACAAACACATACTGTAATTTATATATACTAGATATGTGAACGTGAAAAATACATATCAATTTTCATTATGTTACCTTTGCCTCACTTGCTAATGAGTTTTTTTTATTAGATGCATTCTGTTATGTAAATGTATTCATTAAATTGTATAAGAGTACATAACCAATGGTATATTGACTAGAAAAAGAGTTTTATACTTTATTTTCAATGAAAATGTTTGAATGAAATATAGAGAAAGAATAATCTTGTACTGATTATACCTATATGTTGATGAATTCAAATTAATGTACCTCATCTTGAAAAGTGGCAACATTGATGGCAGTTGACATCATCATCATCATCATCGTTTAACGTCCGCTTTCCATGCTAGCATGGGTTGGACGGTTCAATTGGGGTCTGGGAAGCCAGAAGGCTGCACCAGGCCCAGTCTGATCTGGCAGTGTTTCTACAGCTGGATGCCCTTCCTAACGCCAACCACTCTGTGAGTGTAGTGGATGCTTTTTACGTGCCAGATGAGGCTGGCAAACGGCCACGATCAGATGGTGCTGTTTATGTGCCACCGGCACGGAGACCAGACAAAGCTGGCAACGGCCACGGTCGGACGGTGCTTTTTACATGCCACCGGCACAGAAGCCAGTCAGGGTGGTGCTCTGGGATAATTTTAGTAACAAATCAAACAAATAAGATGCATTAAGAATTTCAATTTTAGTTTATGCAGAATGTTATTGCTTTTACACCTGTTAATTAAATTTATCTGCCCATAAAAGTCAAATATAATCGGCAAGATTAGCTAAAATTACAAAGCTATAATCCACTGGTATATAAGCTCTCACTGACAAAATTTTTAATCTGTATGTAAAAAATTAATAAAATTACAAGCATAATTCAAAATAATGTGAACAATTAAGCATTACATTTGCTAGATTAATCTAAACACTAAAAGGTTAAACAAGAAGTAATTTTCAGACCATTAAACAAACCCGAAAACAACCCCTTAACTGTTATTCACTCTTTTTGAATACTATAGTAGCTAAGAACTCTCATACATTTAAAGGTCCTTGGATTAACATTCTCAATTACTTTGTGAAATGCAACAGCCAAGAACTCCTTTGGAATCCTTACCTTAAAATGGAACATACATCATCTTTTGGGCAAGAGTTTTCCATAGTATTTAATGTCAAAACAGGGTATTTCATCAATAGCTTCCACATCAGCATTAAGGTTTTTACTATGTACACTACATAGCAAAATTACATTTCTCCACTTAAACGCATACAACCACCCTTGCAAATATTCAGTTATATTCTGTTTTTAATCCTCTCTGGAAAACTTTGGCTAGTTATATAGGAATTTCATAAATGTTTAACTTTCATTAAGTTGTGACTTAGAACACTGTCTACTTTGATATTCCTAGCATCTCTCAATGTTTTCCAAAACTTTTCTGACTTTTATTTTCCTTCAACTTCACTTTTTTTATACTAATGATTTATGGTTATGGTTATTATTTGCACCATTTGCATGATTATTAAATGCACCATCATTTGCACCTTTTAGTTTTCTGAATGATAACCAGGTGAGCTAATAATAGACTGAAATAAACAAAAGTTTGACAGCTTAGCACTATTAACTGTAATGTCTTGTTGACTCATCAATATACTAATGGTAGCAGTTTCAAAATGTGGGAGTTGTTGAATGATGGACTATCAGATTTAAGAGGTCCAATTGCAACCTCAGAGTCTAAAGCAACTGTATTGTGTTAGAATGGTACTGATCACCAAAAACATATAAACATGTATATTACTATGTATCAAAGTTTGTTTTTTTTACCAGGCAACAACTTTCTGGTTATTGATATTCTACTTCCATAGTTCATAATTCTCCAACTGTATCATGCTTAAAACTATTTTCATGACATCTGAAACACCTCTTCTATGGTAAATATAAGGTAGCCAGGATCATTTAATGATATAGATAATTGTGATAGAAAATAAAGATATTTTTTTAAGTGACAAACACATAAAATATTCTTTGTTTTTTGTTATTATTGTTACAACATAAAAAACATATTTTAAATCTACTATTATGAATAATTACAATATACCTTTGTTTTGCAAAGCATTCTTCTCATCTCTTGTTGTAAACCATGCTTGGGTGACAATAGCATCATTTTTGCTTGAGTGATGGCCAGAGGCTATATTAGATTGACCAGAGGCTGAATTTGTCTGTTAATATTAGAAAAAGAAAAGGAGAAAAGATAATGCAAGTGTATCAATGGAATGATAATTGATACATTTACCACATACAAAAAGACATATTGATAATGAGTGTGAGTCATCATCATCATCATCATCATTTAACATCCGTTTTCCATGCTGGCTTGGGTTGGATGATTTGACATGGAGCTGACCAGCTGGGTAGCTGTTCAGACTCCAATTGTCTGTTGTGACATGGTTTTTATAGCTGGATGTCCTTTCTAGTGTCAACCACTTAACAGAGTGTGCTGGGTGTTTTTTATGTGGCACTGACACCTGAAAAGATAAGCCTGTATTTATGGAAGACAGCGATTTTACTTAGGTTGACATGTCTTTTCAAGGGCAGCAAATTACCACATCTCCCAGTCCCTTGTAATTTTCTCAGTGAGATCCAGCATACAAAGATCCTTTCCCACTACTTCATCCCATGTCTTCTTTGGTCTACCCCTTCCACAGGTTCCCTCCACAATTAGAGCCTGGCACTTATTTACACAACAGTCCTCATCCATATGTATCACGTGATCAAATCAATGCAGTCTTCTCTCTTGCATACATCTGATGCCTCTTATACAGTTTTCCTCTTAAATCATTTACTCTCTGTTATGCATGCACATTGATATTACCCATCCAGTGGAGCATGTTAGCTTCATATCTTTCAAGCCTTCACAAATCTCCTGTGGCCAAAGCCCATGTTTCACAGCCATGTAGCATAGCTGTATGTACACAGGCATCATACAATCTGACTTTCACTTTGAGAGAAAGGCCCTTAGTTACCAACAAAGATTGAAGCTCTCTGAACTTTGCCCAGTCATTCTAACAACTACACTTTCACAACTTCCTCCTCCACTGCTAACTTGGTTACCTAGGTAACAGAAGTTATCTCCTACTTCTAATGACCCCCCCCACTTTCCCCCTGAGCATCTGAGGAAGTATATTGTCTATACATTTTTAGAGCTTATTGTATCTACACATTTTCCACACACAAAGACTTTTTTCTATTAACCTTCTTGTAATACTGCTACACCTCTTATGTGTCCAAAGCTTGCACTGGGTACAATGTATGAAGTTTCTATCAACATCCCTCTTATATATCTAGCATCTCCCCGAAGGAACTTGTGATTTGTCTGTTTTACTATGTACATGGAATTTGTTTTTTACTAAATTAACTCTAAGGCCCTTACATTTCACACCTGAAATTTCTTCTTTAGGTCAGGTAGTGATTCAGCTATAAGAACAAGGTCATCAGCATAGAGCTCCCAAGAACAGCCGGTTTTGAATTACTCTGTTAAGGCCTGGAGGACAAAGATTAGAGGCGACTGAGAACTGAGCCTTGGTGAATTCCTACCTGTACACTGAATTCTTGCTATACTTGTTGTCAACCTTCACCTTACTGGCAGCATCCCTGTATATGGCTTGTATAGCTCTCACTAACTACTCATCTATCCCTAGCTTCTGCATTGACTACCAGATAATGGAGCGGGGGATCCTGTCAAAAGATTTTTCCATGTCAACAACAGCCAGGTACAGAGGTTCTTTTAGGCAAAATACTTCTCCTGTAAGCTGCCTAACCAGGAATATAGCATCAATCATGCTCAAACCTACCACAAATACAAACTGCATCTCATCTATGCTAACTCCCTTCCTATTTAATTGAGCTATAACCCTTTCTGTGATTTTGATCACCTGGTTCAGCAATTTGATGTCACTGTAATTATTTCTGCCTAAGACATCACTTAGCTTTTGTAGCAGTTGATAATACTGCTACACCAACTGTTGGATGAAACTCCCTCGTGGACAACTTGATTAACTATATGGATGATTAGGCCAGATACTTAAGCATCTCAGCAGTGATTCCTGATGGGTTAAGGCCTTTCCCTGTCATTATATCCTAAATTGCAACTGTCAATTTGAATAGCTGGTCTCTCAGTTGGGTCTATGTTTGGCAGACTCATTTTTCATGGGAAAAATCCCATGCATTCTCCACATTTTGCAGCCTTTCATAATGGCATTTCCAAGCCTCTTTCTTTGCAAGTGAACTATCATCCATGTGGACACATTTCTCTCCTATGACATCATGATTTTCTCTCACACACTGTAGTGCAATCTTAAACACTTCAGGTCTTTGGTCCTCATGTTGCAGAACATCGGCAAACTTCTCTTCTGCTTCTTTCCTGGCTAAATATACATGTCTCCTAGCCTCTTTTCTGGCTATCTGATACAGTTTCTCACTAACACCACACTTCCAGTCCTGTTTCTTCTCTCTAATGGCCCTGTCAACTACATTATTCCACCACCATGCCACAATGAGAAGGGACTTTGCACCAGCCACAAATTTGGTCAGTCACCCTCAGCAGGTTGTCCCATAGGAATCTCCAGATGTCCTCCACATTATATGTCACTATTCTTTTATAGGTTTCAGTTCAAAGCTGTGCTTCAAGTAACACATTTCTAAATTTCTGATCATTCAGAGGATGCTTAAGCTTCCAGTCCTTTCTTTTCCACACTGGTTGTCTTCTTGGCAGCCTTTTGGCTCTGATTCTGAAGTTACTAATGACTAACCTATGTTGAAGGGTGAAGTTTTCACCTGGGATAGTTTTGGCATTTATAAGTAGCCATCTTTCCCATTTTCTGGCGAGAATGTAATCAATCTGACTAGTGTGTCCATCAGGTTTCCTGAAGTTAGTATTACTGATCATAGGGTCATTTGCATCACAGAACTCCAGCAGCCTGGTTCCCTCCTCATTATGAGAGTAAAATCCATTGCTTCTATGCATCCCATGGAAGCCACCTGGATGTTGACCAGCATGCTCATTGAAATCATCAGCTATAAAGAGAAGGTAGTTGCTGATGAGGTAGTCAGCAAAAGGGTGTCATAAAATTGGTCTTTCTGTTCATCACATAGTCCCAGCTGAGGGCATGGGTTGTGATAATGGTTGCTGTTCCACTTTGCAAAATTAGTCTAAGCTTATGTATTCTGTCACACACGCTGACTATCTCAGTTACTTTATCAACCCATTTCTCAGCAAGAAATACATCCACACACCAATCCAAACACTGTTCCCTACCCAGAAGATTAATACCTATGCTCTTTGCCTGTGAAAGACCTAGCAAAACCTCCTCCCCACCTTACTTCTTGGATGCAACACACATCTACACACCCCTGTTCAAGCATCTCAACAATCTCACCAGACCTACCTTTCAATGCGCCCACATTGAGTGTGCCAACTCTAAGGATGTGGGAGATGTGGGCTGTGAATGTGTGTGTATATGTATATGTATACACACATCATCTTTTAACATCCATCTTCCATGTTGTCATGGATAGTTTGACAGTATCCAACAAGTTGGAGGATTATGTTGTGAGCCATGTGCTGTGTGTCACTACTTGCTTTGACATGGTTTCAATGGCTGGATGCCAACCATTATATAAAGTGTACTGGGTACTTATTTTGTGGCACAAGCACTAGTGAGGTCATCATGTAGCTCCTAAGATTAAGATCCTCTGTGATTAAATGAGGCTACAGTTGAGAGGAGACAGAATGTGTTTGTGATCAAATGTTAACATATAAAGGAAGAGGCCAGAACAAGGGTGGGTTGTAATTATTGGTATGGAGCTGGCAAGAGAGATAAACATGATGGTGACAAGTTGAGATGGTGGGCTTTGAGTGGAAAACTAGAAGACAGACTGGATAGATGTAGCAAGAATGTATGTAGTGAGTTGGAGAAAGGTTAGGATACTTAGAATAGGTGCTGATTGGCAGTACAGGAGAGTGAAGAACACTAGGACAGAGAGAAAGAGATGATGAGTAGGTGGGTAAGTTGCAAGAGTTTGAATGGAGAGAAAGATGCAGTGCATGAGGGGAGAGAGAAATGTATGGTGATATAGGCATATAAAACAGAAAGTCATTATGCTTCCAGAACCTGTTTCATTGAGATGGGTGGATCTTCTTGAGTACCACATGTTACCTATCAACCAGGCCATTTGTCATCTCTTCTGAGAGATTCAAACTCATTTTGTTCCATGTCTTCCTGAGTTTCCCACTTCCACAAGTTTCCAAGTTCCATCCACCTTAAATGAGCAACACTTTTTTATCCTCATACATACACATGCCAGTGTAGTTTTCTCAGTTACACACGTCTGATTCCTCTTATGTGCAATTTTTCTTTTAATATATTTGTGCATTATTCTTCCTGCACACTTATATTGCATATTCAAAAAAGTATGAGTTTCCTAGTGTTCAAATGTCTTCTGCATCCATGGCCACATCTCACTCCTATTCAGACATAGCTATCATACAATCTGCCTTTCATCAAAAGAGAGAAACCATTAGTTAACAATAGAGGTAATAACTCTAAAGTTTCTCCAACCTATCCTTATTCTAGCAACTATACATATATCATCATCATTTAACGTCCATTCTCCATGCTAGCATGGGTTGGATGGTTCGACCGGGGATCTGGGAAGCCAGAAAGGCTGCACCAGGCTCCAGTCTGATCTGGCAGTGTTTCTACAGCTGGATGCCCTTCCTAATGCCAACCACTCCATGAGTGTAGTGGGTGCTTTTTATGTGCCAGGCGAAGCTGGCAACGGCCACGATCAGATTAGTGGATGAAATAAAAAAAAAATTTTTTAATGTACAATACAACTTTGTAGAAATATCAGCTAACAAGAGTACACATGGTTATTGGAAAATCATTGTGGAAATATCTAGGTGACTACTTGACCTGCTAGAAAAGGCAGCTATGTCACAGTTTAATGTCTTAAAAAAAGAAACAGCAGAGGAAACATAATGTAGTCCTTGATAGTAATGCTTGAATGAAGATGAAATGGTCATGTCTGGAATGGTTTTGATCATGTGCCAGCTCAGTCAGAGCATAAATGATGAGTTAGCTTTTGATATATGTGTGTATAGTCTGTTTTTTTTTTTGTTTTTTTTTGAAGTACAATGTTTATTGGTTATTGGCTGTTAGTTTTAGAAAATGCTTTCCAGATGTCCTTGAATTCATCACAGCAGTTGGACTTAGCACCATATTTTTCACATTTAAGCTTCTTGGCATTTTGCTTCTTGGAATCTGTTTTCCTGTAGGCATGTCTGGATTTGGCAAGCTAGTTTTTTACAAGGGTCTGTCGATTTAGAACCTGGCATCACTGAATGATGAGAAATATGTTCAGATGTGAAACATATATATACACACACACACACACACACACACACACACACACACACACACACACACACACACACACATATATATATATATATATATATATATACACACACACACATATATATGAGTCTGTATACATTATATATAATCATCATTATCATTAACTGTCTGCTTTCTAAGCTGACATGGGTTAGATGGTTTGACTGAAACTGACAAGCTGTAGGGCTACACCAGGCTGCAATCTGATTTGGTAAAAATTCTATGGCTGGATACCTTTCTTAATGCCAACCACTCCTAGAGTGTAATGGGTGTCAGTTACATGATACTGGTATCAGCTATGATGACAACTTCACTTGGCCTGATGGGTCTTCTTAAGTATGGCATATCACCAAAGGTCTCAGTTATTTATTGCCACCATGAGGCACAATGTTTGAAGGATGCTTTGTATGTGCCACCAGCATGGGTGCCAGTCACATGACACTGGCAATGGCCACTATTACAGTTTCACTTGACTCAACAGGTCTTCTCAAGCACTGGATATCACCAAAGGTCTCGATCATTTGTCATTGCCTCTGTGAGGTCAAACGTTTGAAGATCATGCTTCATCACATTGTTCCTTAACTTCCTCGGTATACTCCTTCCACAGGTTCCCTCCAAAGTTAGAGATCGGCACTTCTTTACATAGTTGCCCTCGTCCATATGCATCACATGACCATACTGACGCAGTTCTCTCCTGTACACCACATCTGATGTCTCTTTTCAAGACGCTTACACTGTTATACATGCACACTGACATTGCACATCCAGCAAAGCATGCTAGCTTCATTTCTTTCAAGCTTACGCATGTCCTCAGTAGTCACAGCCTATGTTTCACTACTGTGTAGCATGGCTGTTCACACACAGGCATCATACAATCTGCCTTTCACTCTGAGGGAGAGGCCCTTAGTTACTAACAAAGGTAGGAGCTTGCCCAGCCCATTCTTATTCTAGAAGCTATGCTCTCAGAGCATCCACCTCCACTAGTAACTTGGTCACCTAGGTAACAGAAGCTATCAACTACTTCTAGTGTTTCACAACTGGTATTTGGGGGAGTCTATTTTCTGTACATTTCTAGAGTTTATTGTACCTGTGCACCTTCCACACACAAAACCTATTTTCCCTGTTAACCTTCTTTCGATATTGCTCGACCTCTTGTGTGTCCATAGTTTACACTATGTACATCTACCTATGCCTTTTCTACAGATTGAGCAGGGCCATCTACCTGAAGGGATTTGTGATTTGTCTGCTTTCCTACTTACTTACTAATATGATATATATATATATATATATATATATATAATATATATATATATAAGACAGTGCCCCAGCATGGCTGAAATAAGTAAAAGATAAAATATATATAAATGAGGGAAATATTCTATGTGGGACAAGCCTATTGTAGTTCAGGCTTCCACCACTTGAAGCCACTCTCAGGCATCAGACTACTTATCAGGATTGTTCAGTCAAGTCATACTGCCACATGGTGCATCTGCTTTGCAAAGTTTCTTCCCCTGTTCATTGAATTTGCAATGGCTGAAACAAAGGAACAGTGTGATTTAGTGAAATTGTTTACTGCTGGGGAAAATGGTGGCTGAAACAGTTGTCATGCTTCAAACAGCTAACAAGGATGCTGCCATGAGCAAAACACAAGTTTATGAGTGGTTTCCATGCTTTAGGAATGGCACAAACATTTGTGCCTTGCTTGCTCATGGAAGATCAAAAGCAGTCACGACTGAATGCATGTTGTGAACTGAAAGAACAGTTATAAGTTGATCCAGATCATTTTTCAAAGGTCATCACTGGTAACAAAAGCTGGTGGTATGGAATTTGCAGACGCGGAAGAGGTGAAGAAAAAATGATGGAGGTGTGAAAGGCATTACTTTGCAAGAGTTCCAGTACTGCTTCAAATAGTGAAAAATATGCTGGACCGATGCATTGCTTCATATGGAGAATACTTTGAAGATGATAAAAGGATAAACATGTAAAACTAAGTGAATAAAATAATATTGCAAAACTCCAGTTTCTTTTGGATACCTTCTAGTATGTGTGTGTGTATCTTGTCATCATTGCTTAATGTTTGTTTTCCATGCTTGCATGGGTTGGACGGTTTCACAGGAATTGGCCAGCTGGGGACCTGTCCAAACTCCAGTTGACTGTTTTGGAAGGGTTTCTACAGCTGGATGCCCTTCCTAATGTCAACCATTTTACATAGTGTGCTGAGTGCTTTTTTATGTAGTACTGCAACCTGCAAAGGAGATGCCTGTAAGTATGGATGACCATGATTTTACTTAGGTTGATGTGACTTCCCAAGGACAAAACTACCACAACTACCAGTCCCTTGTCACTTCCTCAGTGAGGCCCAGTGTCTTAAGATCATTTCTCACTACTTTGTCCCACATCTTCATGGGTCTATCCCTTCCACATATTCCCTCCACAATTAGAGATCAGCACTCCCTTAAGTAGATGTTCTCATCCACATGCATCATATGATGAAACCAGCGCACAATATCTAATACCTCTTATAACCAGTTTTCCTCAAACTCTGTTGTGTGTGCACTCTCACATTACCCATCCAGTGGAGTATGCTAGCTTCATTTCTTTCAACGCTTTGCAAGTCCTCTGTAGTCACAGCCCATGTTTCACTGCCATGTAGCATAGCTGTACATACACAGGCATCATACAATCTGTGTTTCACTCTGAGGGAGTGACCCTTAGTTACCAACAGAGGTAGAAGCTTTCTGAACTTTGCCCAGCCCATTCTTATTTTATCAACTACACTTTCACAACTTCCTCCTCCACTGCTAACTTGGTTACCTAGGTAACAGAAGTTATCTCCTACTTCTAATGACCCCGCCACTGTTGTATATTTGAGGGAGTGTATTGTTTGTGCATTTTTAGTGCTTATTGTATCTACACATTTACCACATACAAAGACTATTTTCTCTTCCTGTAATACTGCTATACCTCTTATATGCCCAAAGCTTGCACTGGGTACAACGCATGGTGTTTTTATCAACATCCTTCTTACATATTGAGCAGAGCCATCTCCCTGAAGGGACTTGTGATTTGTCTGTTTTACTATGTACACAGAGTTTGGTTTTTACTAAATTAACTCTAAATTTCTTCTTTAGGTCAGGTAGTGATTCAGCTATAAAAACAAGGTCATCAGCGTAGAGAAGCTCCAAAGGGCAGCCTGACTTAAATTCCTCTGTTATTGCCTGGAAGACTATGATAAACAAGTGTGGGGTTGAGAACCAATTACTAGTGGACTCCTACCTGTACACTAATTGCTATACTCATTGCCAACTTCACATTACTGACAGCATCCTTGTACATGGATTGTACAACTCATTGGGTATGATTCCCTTGTGGACAACCTGATTAACTATATGAGTAACTAGGCAATATCTCACTCTGTCAGATATTTTAAGCATCTCAGCAGTGATTCTTAATGGGCCAGGGTCTTTTCCTGTCTTTACATCCTTAATTGCTTTATCTACCAAACTACTGTTGATTTGGATAGTAGGTTACTCAGTTGATTTAACACTAGGCAGACTCTCCTCTCATTCATTCTCTACATTTAACAGCCTTTCATAGTGATATTTCCAAGCCTCTTTCTTTGCAGAATCACTGACTGCAAATGAACCATCATCCATGTGGACACACTTCTCTCCTTTGACATCATGATTTTCTCACTCACTGTCTTGCAATCCAAAACACCTCAGGTCTTTGGTCTTCATGTTGCAGAACATTGGTAAACTTCTCTTCTGCTTCTCTCCTGGCTAAAATACCTGTCTCCTAGCCTCCCTTTTGGCTATCTGTTATAGTTCCCAGCTACCACCACTCTTCCAGTCCTTTCAGGCCTATTTCTTATCTCTAATGGCCCTGTCAACCACACTGTGTGTGTATACAGAGAATGCTCCTGTTTCCTCCGAGAGAAAAGAAAGAGAAGCAATAAATGAATTGCTTTCCTGTTCTTTTTGAGGGAGTGGCAAAGAAAAAGGCGATGAGAAACAGTTTTTTCTCTGCTTGCTTTCAGTCATCCTAAGTAAGATGGTTCTATACTCTCTTCAAGAAGGGAATGTCAAAAAGATAGACAAAACTATTGACTAGAGATGTAAAGAGAGAGAAAAGCAAGGTAAAGCAGATATTTTATGGCTTTCCAGTAGACAGGGTGTGACCTACTGCCCTGTGTAGTAGAGATCAAAGGGTTGCTTATTCAAAAGACTTAAAGCTGTTTTCATGGTTAGATAGATTTAGACTAGATATGGGTGTTTAGTTAATTTGCAAGTTTGTTTTATTGCTAATTTTCTAAAATTATTTAGTACTGAAGAGCATATTATTTTATTTTTTATCTTTTACTTGTTTCAGTCATTAGACTGTGGCTATGCTGAGATACTGCCTTGAAGAATTTTTAGTTGAATGAATCAACCCAGATTTTTTTTTAAGCCTGGTACTTATTCTATTGATCTCTTGTGCTGAACTGCTAACTTACAGGAACATAAACATACCATGACTAGTTGCCAAGTGGTAACAGGCAATAAATAGAGACACAAAGACACACACACATATATATAAGATGGCTTCTTACAGTTTCTGTCTACCAATCCACTCACAAGACTTTGGTCAGCCAGAAACTATAGTAAAAGACACTTGCCTAAGCAAACTTCTTACTACCATGGGTTAAAAAGATTTAACCCATGGAGAATACTCTTGATCCCTTCTTACGACCTGAATTCAATCAGATGACCCCCAGCAATTTTTTATCAACTAGTTCACACTTGGAGCAAAAAGAAGCAACTGGAAAAATATGTTTTTGAGATTAAAAAGTAAAGTTTTTCATTTAATTATGCATACCAATACTTTAAAATTGAAATTTAAATATTTAATATTTTAAAAAGGCTACATAAAAAAGTAAACACCTAAATTTTTTTGTTAGAATAAAACTTCAATTCATTTATAAAGATAATATCCCAGTAACATTTTCATGCTTTCATCCACCACCAGGTTGTGAAAAGAGTCAATTAGCTCAGTTTCTTCTCTACTTAACCAAACTTTGCAAACAAGAAGCTGTGCAGACAAGAAATATTATCATTCTCAGAAAAGAGAAGCCAAAGTTTGAAATGAAAGTCAAAATCAAGGGATGTTATAATTATTTTGATTCCAGTATGAATGAATGACTTCCCATGTCTATTATTTTGTCAATATAAGAACATATTAACATACTGTGATTTTCACAATTTCATTACAGCTTTGACAAAACACATGAATTTCAGAACTATCTGAATTCTGTAACTGCTCTGAAAACTTTGGCTGACAATGAATTGAGACACCAATCAATCACTGAAAAGCAGCTTCAGTTCAGTTTCATAACAGATCAGTCAAGAAAAATCATGATATATTGGAAAGGTTAATTCATTGTATTGAAATTTTTGTCTGTCAAGAATCAAACAATAAGCTATATGTGAAGCAGTAGCAGAAGACAATAATTGTTTAAGACTGCATTTTCACAAAGAAAAATGCGAATGGCACATTTTCTGATCTGAAAATGAGATCATTTAATTGTATAGATGCTACAAGTGAAGGTGAAATTAAGGTAATGATATAAAAAAAAAAAAAAGATTTACTACTGTTGTTTGATGAGACTACAGACCTTCAAATGAAATCTCAATTGTTGCACATTTTGCAATTTGTTGATGAGAAGAAAAAGCTCAAGAAAGCTTTTGGGGATATATTAATATCAGTAAAGACAGAAAAGCAGCATCATTGACAAAGGTTCAAAATTTTGTTAATGAATTTGACTGTGGCCAAAAATACAAATTTATGATGGAGTGAGCATGATGGCTGGGCATGATGAATGGAGTCCAAGTAAGAATAAAGGAGATTTTTGGTGCGAACATCATATATGTACATTATGTAAATTTCAATCAGCTTCAAGTATTCGTGAATATTGAAATTTCTTCCAAACATTAAAAGGACTTACAACTTTTTTCTCAAAGTTGACAGCTTGAATGGCGCTACTGGAATAAATCATTGGAAGGTAATTTCCAAATTTACCTAAGACTCATTGGAATCATGTATCTCTACAAGTATCCATTTTGTCTGACAAAATTACTGTATTTTTGGGGGGTATTTTCAAACATATTAGAAAGTCCAGATTATTGGAGTGCTTCAGAATTAGCACAGGCAAGAGGATTCACTGCAATCCTGGAAGATTTTGAGTTTTTTGTGGCATTTGAAACCATATTGAGTGGCTTAGAGATTCTGTTTTCAATTCTTCAAAAAGTTTGCATAATATTTTGAGGCGCATTTGAGAGGTTGAGAACTTCAAAAAACAATTGGTTGATATTGTCACATTTGGTGTAATTGTTGTATTAATCATAGGGGAGGATGAACATGAATGCATACATAAATTATCAAGTGCTCACTGGTTGAAAGACAAGGGTATATAGTGATAAACTTAACTGTGATTGCTAAGCCATTAGTTATCTAGTTGAAACTTTGTCCTTGCTTTGCTTGGCAAGAGCCTAGTTGTGTTCTTTTCAAATACTATGAGAAACCTGGTTGATTTCTAGTGCTAAACTGCTTAACTGAAGAAAAAGGTGTGAATCAAAGGACATGAGATGTTGTTCTAACTGGTAGTTTGATCTCATGCAAACTGTTTGGTTGGGAAAAAATGGTTTAAAATCACGGGGGACAACAGCTTCATGTACCTGAAAAGAAGGCTCACATTTGGCAGAATTCATAAACAAACAATAGCCTTCAATTCAACGTGCATACACTAGACTATCATATTTTTGCACTATATCATCACTACCTTACATACAAATTTATGTTACATACATATAAGAGGGATGACCACGAAGTGAACATCCATTATGCTAGAGGTAGACCCCATATGGTCTGACCACTAAAAAAGGATTGTCCTCAATAAAAATTACATAAATGTCTGCAATTCATCAGTGTGATCATCTTAACAAAATATAATTTGCAGAACTATACACAAGATGTCCGCATAAGATTGAACATGCATATAGTTCTACCAATTACATTTGGGGTTATATTTCAAAAGTCTTCATTTTGGTGTGCCAAAATACCAGAAATAATTCTGCAGAAAAATACATCTAAATTATGCAAAAATGAAAATAACACTGTCATCTCAGTTTAATAGATATATTTACCAAAACTACATAAAAATATCTTGAAATACTAAAGAGTAAATTTATTCAATAAAATCACCATTGGCTTCAACCATGGCCTCCAGGTGATTTTGGAATCTCCTGCAACTCTTTTGGATGGTCTCCTTCTTTAAGTTGGTGAATGCTGCCATAATCCTTGCCATCAGTTCATCTTTGGTGTTGCAAGGAGTTTTGTTGGTCTCTCACTCAACTGCACCCTACACATAATAATCAAGGGGGTTGCAGTCTGGGGAGTTAAGTGGCCAGATGTTAGGGGTGATGTGGTCGCAGAAATTGTCTAACAGCCATGACTAGGTTCTTCTGCTTGTGTGACATGGTGCAGAGTCCTGTTACCAGACATAGGGTCTTCAGCAGTGACCCTCTTGACCCAGGGCAGCACTACCTCCTCCAGGCACTTGATGTAGGCCTCCGTATTGAGTCTGAGGCTGTGTGGGAAGTTGAATGGAAGCATAACGTCACCATCACTAGTGATCACTCCAAATACCATGATATTGACTAGATACTTGATCTTTATCACTCTTGGTACATGTCCTCAGATTGACACCCAAACACTCTAAAATGTTCGTACTGGAGCTTCCAGCACAAATGCCAAGCAGTACAGCATATCGTTTCCAAATTTCTGGCTGAGTGAGACATGTCATGGTGCTGTTTTTCTCACAGATGGTGCCCAATTGACCCTATTATACTGTGTAATCGACAAAATCAAAAACAAACAATGTGCATACATGAAATTAAAACGGTGACAATTTACCCATTACATCCCGTATATATATATAAATTTTGAATTCTATGTCATGTTGCCCACTGAAAACTTTATTGTGAAGAGATAAAATATGAGTGGTTATAGAGGCTTTATAGTGGTTTTTGCCTGCTATTTCTAAACATGTAAAGGATTTTGCAACACTCTCCATTATAATTGTGATTTATTCATAATTATATGTACTTCTTTTATGAAATTTTTTGATTACATATTTGGCTATTGATATATTCATAAATAATTATGAACCGTTTATGATATAGGAGCCAGCCTACGTATGCATACCTTCCCTTCTTGGGACACAAAACTCTACTTGTGAAGACGTGTTGAGGCAAGTGAGGATCAGAATCGAAATCGATCAATGGAAATTGCGGATGTGTTACCAGTGCCGGTGGCATGTCGAAACTCTACTTGTGAAGACCCGTTGAGGCAAGTGAGGATCAGAATCGAAATCGATCAATGGAAATTGATCAATGGAAATTGCAGATGTGTTACCAGTGCCGGTGGCATGTAAGAGAACTTTCCGTTTCGCGACCGTTGCCAGCACCGCCCCGTTTCGTGTCCGTTGCCAGCCTCGCCTGGCCCTCGTGCCGGTGGCACATAAAAAGCACCATCCGTTCGTGGCCGTTTGCCAGCTCTGTCTGGCACCAGTGCGGGTGGCACGTAAAAAGCACCCACTACACTCACGGAGTGGTTGGCGTTAGGAAGGGCATCCAGCCGTAGAAACACTGCCAGATTTGACTGGGCCTGATGAAGCCTTCTGGCTTCACAGACCCCAGTAGAACCGTCCAACCCATGCTAGCATGGAAAACGGACGCTAAACGATGATGATGATGATGATGAATGTATTTTTACATTTCTCTTTAATCATTTAATTTTTCACTCATATCCAGTGTTATTGCTGTGGCTCGATTTACCAACCTTTTCTTATAAATGCTGGAATTCAGAATTTGAATGTGTAGATAGAGGTTGACACATTATTCTTGCTGGCCGGGACACATGTAAGCCCCAAGCTATGTTCTTTGTGTTAATTTGTATCTACAGGAATGTTCTGAAAAGATGAGTGGAACCGTTTTAATTCCTAACTTCAAAATTCAATAGAGAATTATCCTTTTATTTAAGCTTTGAATTTTATGCCATGTTGCCCACTGACAGCTTTATTGTGAAGAGATAAAATATGAGTGGTTATAGAGGCTTTATAGCAGTTTTGACTGCTATTTCTAGACATGTAAGGGATTTTTGCAATCCTCTCCATTATAATTGTAATTTATTCAAAATTATACAATTCTTTTATGAAATTTTTTGATTACATGTTTGGCCATTGATATATTCGTAAATAATTATGAATTGTTTATGATATATCCTTCGTAATTTATTTTTCCATTCCTCTTTAATTATATATATATATATATATATATATATATATATATACAAAATAAGAAAATGGAGAAATACACCTTAATCAATAATCAACTACCAGATGATACCCATTCACATAATGTGTGGTAGTTGATCATTGATTAAGGTGTATTTCTCCATTTTCTTATTTTGTATTATGAATTTGTGGTAAAACATTTTACCTTTGCCCATATAATACAATAAATGAATTAATTGCATCGCAATTCTTAACATTTATGTATTAACTTTGTTGGGTGCTTTACTGGCAGTATATTGGATATTTGTTATCCCATGGTGGGTTGCACTCACAACCCCTATCTCAATTTATATATATATATATATATATATATATATATATCCACTTCATAGATGCTGTCTCAGGCAATGCACTCTACTTGAGCAAACCAATAGCATGTGAGAGCAGTTTGGTAGAAGGAAACTGAACATTGTTGTATGTGTTTATATATATATATATATATATATATGTATGTCACTGAATGCATATTCCTTTCATGTTAACATGTATTGATTATAAACATAAATGTTGCCCACTATTCATACAAATGATGTTTATTTGCAGACCTCTGCAAAAATATGCCTGGAGTATTGGTTGTCTGATAGACTAAGGAATTATTACCTTGTTTGGAAATGGATAAGGATTGATGCCAAGAAGGGTATCTGGTTTTAGAAAATTCAGCCTTAGTGATGCCTCAACTGACCCATGCAAATATTGAAAAGTAGACATTAAAATGATGATGATGATGGATTTTCATTACTTTTTCCAATGTGAATTTAACTGTTTGATCAAGTGAATTACCTACTAAATAAATTAGAATGCAAGTAGCTGAGCAGATCATAAATATGTATCTTTAACATAATCCTTAGGCAGAATCAGTATGCTTCTTAGGAGCACTCCGTCGGTTACGACGATGAGGGTCCCAGCTGATACGATCAACGGAACAGCTTGCTCGTGGAATTAACATGCAAGTGACTGAGCAATCCACAGACACGAGTACCCTTAACGTAGTTCTCAGGGAGATTCAGCGTGACACAGAGTGTGACCAGGCCGGCCCTTTGAAATACAGGTACAACTCATTTTTGCCAGCTGAGTGGACTGGAGCAACGTGAAATAAAGTGTCTTGCTCAAGGACACAACGCGTCGCCGGGAATCGAACTCACGACCTTACAATCGTCAGTCGAATGCCCTAACCACTAAGCCACGCGTCTTCACTATCAGTATGCTATAGTGCATGATAAAGTTATACAATTGAATTATAGTACATCTAATTTGATCGGCTTCCACACAGCTTTCATCTCCTCAATTTCTCTCATAAGCCTGGGCTGACACAGCCTAGGGCAAAAAAAGAAAAATTTCCATTTGCCATGTAATAAGATTGAATCTGGGATTTCTTGAATGCAAAGCAAACTTGAAAAAATTCACTGCATGCAGAGACATACATATTTATAGACACACATTATTATATTTACAAAATTGAAATTAAGAAATAAAGTTAGATTATACGAACCATAGTAATTTCGGCAGCTTTTTGATCCACTGGAGCACTGGGTTCTTTGAAAAGTAGAAAATGTAATTAGCAATCAAATTCATGACAGAGCTTGTTACAGAGTAAAACTCTCCCTCTCTCTCTCTGTAAAACAAAGTTATTTTATTCCACACAGGTACAAATGTACAAAAAGAAGTTGAAAATGCACTGGGACATTTTGTGACATTTTTGTTCCTTGTGTAGTGAGCATACATAGAAAACAAAGTTATTTTATTCCACATGTGTAGAAATAGATCTAAGCTCTTGATTGTATCCAACAAAATCAACCAGATACAGATCTACACTAAATCTCTTGAAGTAGGAATTAAAAAAATGAAGAGGCAGTGGTTATCCAAATCCAAAACCAGTTATGTAAAACAGTAATGCTCCAGAAACCAGAACAAACTCTCAAAATAAAACAAGAACACAACGTCAATCTGCAATGACAACTATTTACAATAAAAAACACTCTTAAGCATATATGGAACCAAAACCTCACAGCCCACAAATTTGCCTTTTGTGGGCTGAGAGGTTTAGGCTCATATAAGCAGAAATATATGAAAAGTAGCTCAATACAGCACTGACCATTCTCCCCACCAAACTACAAATAAAACATGTCCTTAATAAACCTGAACAGCAAAAATTTTGAGAAAAGATGGCTCATGATAAATTGCAAATGGAAACTCAACTATTATGATTAAGAACAAATTCCAATGAAGAAAATTCAAGATGCACAAATGCAAAGAGAAATTTCGAAAGCATCTGAAGATCTACTCCAAGAAAACACTATTAAACTTTTGAGAGAAAAATGCCAAAATGCAGAATTAACATCACTTCAATGTTGGGAGAAAAAGGTTCTTTGGTACTCCAATAATGAATCTTAATTAAAAAACGAGTACTCTACTGACAACCATTCCTGAAGAAAAGTTAAAATTCACAAATCCCATTCACAATCAACTACTAAAGTACTTAAAAGTGGAAATTTTATCCACCAAATCCATACAGACAATTCCAGAACTCCAACTAAAAAAATCAAAGTTCTCCCACCGGCTAAACTGAACCCTTTCCAGAACTGAAGACTACAACATACACAATAGATAAAAAAACAACAACTTAAAAAACAAATATAGAAAGAAACAACTATAATCCAGACCAACAAATGTACAAAGACAATATAAAAGAGCACATAACAGAGAAAATATCAATGGATACATAAGACAAATTTAAAAAAAGATAGATTTTTTAGACCCAGCCAAAAGAATTCTCATGGTGTTGGTGTGTTTATGTCCCTGTTATCTAGCAGTCCGGCAATGACACTGATAGAATAAGTACCAGGCTTTAGAAAAAAAATTCTGAGGTCGATTTGTTCGACTAAAACTCAAGGTGGTGCCCCAGCATGGCTGCAGTCTAATGACTGAAACTAGTAAAAGATAACCGAAATACAGAATTTTAGAATTATAGATAGGGAAATACACACACACACACAAATATATACACAATATAGTATAACATTTATAGGTTTCCTTCGTCCCTAGATCTCTACAATATAGGGTATTGGGAAAACTGCACCAAAACAATTTTGGGAGAGATGCACATACTCTCAGGAGCGGCTGTGTGGTAAGTAGCTTGCTTACCAACCACATGGCTCCGGGTTCAGTCCCACTGCGTGGCATCTTGGGCAAGTGTCTTCTACTATAGCCTCGGGCCGACCAGAGCCTTGTGAGTGGATTTGGTAGACGGAAACTGAAAGAAGCCCGTCGTATATATGTATATGTATATATATATATATGTGTGTGTGTCTGTTTGTCCCCCCCAACATCGCTTGACAACCGATGCTGGTGTGTTTATGTCCCCGTAACTTTGCGGTTCGGCATAAGAGACCGATAAGAATAAGTACTAGGCTTCCAAAGAATAAGTCCTGGGGTCGATTTGCTCGACTAAAGGCGGTGCTCCAGCATGGCCGCAGTCAAATGACTGAAACAAATAAAAGAGTAAAAGAGTAAAAGAGTATACCCAAAGGTCCAAACTGCAGATCAGAAACCAAAAATAATTAACCTATCCAAAAAAAAACCTTTCAGTACAAGAAATTAATATTCTTTCAAAAGGTCTAAAATTTACACCACAATACCCTAACTACAATGAAATACAGAATGATATTTCATAATTTTGTAGAAAATTGTGCCTAACAGAGGAATTATTTGATAAAGAAAACAGTACAAATCAAATGTAAGAAAGAAAGGCAATAACAAGCCTATGAAAGGTAAGAATAAAGTATTAGATAAATTTTGTGATTTAATATCCGTCTTCCCCTACTACACTCTAAAATCAAATCCAATACCAGTTGAACTCAAAAACCAAAATGACATTATAATTAAGGAAGCAGATGAGGGAAGTGCTGTAATTATTATGGATGGTGAACACAACAAAAGTGCTATATTATCTCTACTACAAGATATTACTAATTATGAAAAGTAAACAAGTACTAAAGATCAAAGACAATGACAAAACTGAAAACACTCATTCACTGATACCAAAAAGGTTTAATGAACAATGAATGTGACAACCTAACTCATTCTGAATGCAAAACTAGCTACTTCTACAGTCTGCCCCAAATTCACAAGAACCAGACCATTAAGTAAAAAATACAACAACCCACTGACCTTAAACTTAGACCAATTGTAGTAGGTCTAAACTGTGAAACACAGAGACTCAGCAATTTTTTTTAGATATATTATTGAAACCTATTCTAAAATACATACTGAATCTTGTAAGGGATGACCTGAACCTGTTAAACCAACTTCCCTAAAGCCATCAACAAAGATACCTGTAGTACATCAAAGATTTACTACATCATTTGATGTAGTAAATCTTTATAACATGATCCCACATAAAATGGACAAGAGGCAATTGGTTTCTGGCTATAAAACTTCCATCATGAAATCCCAGATAGAACTGAAAAAAGTTTCATCCTTGCAAACAACATTCTTGACTTTCATGGCAATATTTACAAACAAATATCTTGGAATGCGACAGGTACAAAAGTTGCTCCAATTTATGCGAATCTAGTCATGGAACATATGGAGGTCCAGATATATGAACAATCTAAATTAAAATATGGCTTAGACTTCCATAAATATTTACTAGAAAACTGGAAACGTTACTATGGGTGCACACATTTGACTGGCTTATTGATTTCAAACACCGAATTAACATCATAAACCACAGTATTAATTTCACCATGGAATACAGTAAAACTCAGCTCCAAGACAGATAAAAACATTGAAATAGATATTTATTACAAACCAGCAGATTCTAAACAATACCTGTTGTTCTCCTAAGGCCATCCCAAACACAAGACTAATATCTCACTTAATGTAGTAAGAAGAATCTGTACAATCGTTTCAAACTGAAACTCAATAAAAGAGTCCAGTAATTAAAACAAATACTACTTGAAATAAAATATCTGTCAATGTTAATAGACAACAGAACAGATGCGATCATCCTTGGCAAATCAAATTGTATCCAAAACAGATTTGAGCCATGTTTTCTCTATAAAAACAAGAGAATTTTTGAACTCCAATCAGAAGCAAGACAGTTACAGCATAGGTCCAAGTCTTTCTATCTCAACTTTTGAAAATCAGAAAAATCTGTGAAACTGGCTAAGTCTTTAAAAATTGAAAACCAAAAAATCTAAATGAATCCAAGTGTATTTTCAACTTGCTTTTTTTAAATATGTAAGCCCAAAGAAAATGAAATACAATGCAAAAGTTAAAACCATCAACTTGCATTATTTTTTCTAAGTTGCATTGTTTTGGCTTTGTCATCATCATCATTTAATGTCTGTTTTCCATGCTTGTATGGGTTGGACAGAGCTGCCTAAGCTCCAGTTGTCTGTTTTGGTATGGTTTCTACAACTGGATGCCCTTCTGGATGTCAACCATTTTACAGAGTGCACTGGGTGTTGTATATGTGACATTGGCACAAGTGCTTTTACATGGTCATGAAATGGTTCTTTCCTATGTGGAACTGATACAAGTGCTTTTATGTGGCACCAACACCTGCAAGCCAAGGACATCTCGGCTGATAGGACATGCCTGTATCTATAGATGGCAACGATTTTACTTAGTTATATGCATCTTTTTAAGCACAGTAAATCTCCAGAAGTCTTGATCCCTTGTCATCTCAGTAAGGACTAGCGTCTGAAGACATTACTTCATCCCACATCTTCTATGGGTCTACCCCTTCCACAGGTTCCGTCCACAATTAAAGATAGGCACTTCTTTATGCAGCTCTCCTCACCCATATCCATCACATTACCATACCAGTGCAGTCTTCTTTCTTGCATACTACAACTGATACCTCTTATACCCAATTTTTCTCTTACATCAGTTATACTCTGTCATATGCACACACTAACATTACCGTTCTAGCAGAGCATGCTGGCTTCATTTCTTTCAAACCACTGCATGTCCTCAGTAGTCACAGCCCATGTCTCACTACTATACATCATGGTTGTTTGTACACAGGCATCATACAATCTGCCTTTCACTATGGAGAGGCCTTTTGCTACCAGCTCTCTGAAATTTACCTAGCCTGTTCTTATTCTAGGAACTATACTTTCAGAGCTTCCTCCTCCACTGTTAACAAGGTCTCCTAGGTAACAGAAGCTATCCACTACTTCTAATGATCCCCCAGGCATTTGAGGGAGTCTATTTTCTGCACATTCCTAGTGTTTATTATACCAGCTCATCTGCCACACACAGACAACTTTCTTTGTAAATCTTCTGATACTACTGCATTTTATAACTTGCACCTGGTACACTGTATGGAGTATAGAGTTTCTACCAACACTTTTTCTACATATCAAGCAGGGCAATCACCCTGAAAATATACAGGAAAAAACGTTTAGGAGTTGGTTATAGATTTATTTATTAAATTTTTTTACCAACACTGTTGTACATAGGGTAAATATGTTTGAAAGGTATGGTTTCTTTGGTATGTCTATTCCTAAACAATACTTATTTTAGTGCTGTTGATACTGCTGGATTGAATGGTACTGCCCAGGTGTTAAAACCATAATGATATCCATGGGACAGTTGATGATGGAGCTGTGTTGGATTGCTGGTATGGCTGTTTTTATATGTGGAATAGTATTATAACACATCCTTTTGATATATAATATATATATATATATATATATATGTTTGTTTGTTTCAGTCACTTGACAGCAGCCATGCTGGAGCACTGCCTTTAGCCGAGCAAATCGACCACAGGACTTATTCTTTTGTACACCTGGTACTTATTCTATCATTCTCTTTTGCCGAACTGCTACATTATGGGGATGTAAACACACCAGCATCGGTTGTCAAGTGATGTTGGCAGGGGGGGGACAAACACAGACATACAAACACACACACACATATATTTCTTTATTGCCCACAAGGGGCCAAACATAGAGTGTATAAACAAGGACAGACAAAAGTCGATTACATCGACCCCAGTGCGTAACTGGTACTTTATCTATCGACCATGAAAGGATGAAAGGCAAAGTCGACCTCGGCGGAATTTGAACTCAGAACGTAACGACAGACGAAATACCGCTAAGCATTTCGCCCGGCGCGCTAACGTGTCTGCCAGTTCACACACACACATATACGACGGGCTTCTTTCAGTTTCTGTCAACCAAATCCACTCACAAGGCTTTGGTCAGCCCGAGGTTATAGTAGAAGACACTTGCCCAAGGTGCCACACATTGGACTGAACCCAGAACCATGTGGTTGGTAAGCAAGCTGCTTACCACACAGCCATTCCTGTACTTGACAAATTCAGGTATTTAAAAGAATATGCACTGGTAGGTTTGGATAAACCTGTGGTCACCACCTATAGTCAATTAAATATCCAGTAGGATATTCAGGTTGTGCACACAGAGAAAACCACTCTGACACCATGTCACCTTCTTTATCTCCCTTTTTAGTTACTCACACCATGTCTGCAGAGCAGGTGTGTCCCTCCTCTAAAGCAAAACATCTATTTCTGTCCCTATCATTCTCTAGCCTCTTAACTCCTGGCATAAAGCCACCTTCCTCTCTACTACATCCTCACTCAGTCAAAGTGTTTTTTTAATTTATTTTTGTCTTGTGAGTTACTTGGTGACTTCACTAGTATCATGCCATGAAAAATGCACCTAGTAGCTCTGTAAAGTGATTAGCATTCGAAGGGGCATCAAGCCATAGATGACATTGGAGCCTGATACAGTCCTCCAGCTCAGCAGATCCTGTTGAACTGTCCACTCCAATCCAGCATGGAAATGGACATTAAATGCTGATGGTGATACATATGTGTGTGTGTGTATTCCTGTTAAATCCACCTGATCAACCTTTCGCCATGATCCCCACACTCAAGCTCCCCTCCATTACTCCTGCCTCTTTATTACTAATAGTCACTCATCTGTTACACTTGTACTGCTGTTCTACCAGCCAGTTCATTCTCTACCAGGTCACTGTTATTGCCACCTTTATCACACTATAAGCACTCATACTTCTAGAGTCCCGCTTTAGCCTTCTTTCTCACAAATCATCCACCCACCCCCCTTCTCCCTCACTTGCACTGTCCTCTCCACATTCACATTCTGCCTATCTTTCCCTTATTGTCCTCTCTGCACTCACCCACTATCTTCTACTCTCTACCTCATCAAACCCCCTTCCCCCTCCTCTGGTCAACCCCACACCTTGCCTTCCTTTACAGACTCAGGATTCTCACCATCCTAGTCTATTTCTCCCTTCCTGCCCTGCCCTCCTTTCCCTCATACCTTCTATGAGTAGTTACCCTCACAATAAAAAACCACTCCCCTTTCCAGACTGCCCTTCATTTATCTCAATAACTCTAACACCTTCCCTTTCCCCTGTTCCCCACCATACAGCCTCTCTCAATTGACCTCTGCTCAGCTGCTCTATTGCTCTCCAATACCACCCTATCACAACCTTAAATCTGTTCTCCTCTTCTTTATGCATCCTCATCCATCTGACCAGAACCATCACACCCTCTCTCTTCTATTCTCCCATAGTTAGTCTTGCAAGTTAGAGGGTGGTCTACACTAGTATTGGTGCCATGTAAAAATTAGTACACACTGAAAGGTGACTGGTATCAGCAGGTAAAATATTTAAACGTAATTTCTACTGTACTTTTTCTTGGAGAGCATCCAAAAAGAAACATTTTGATACCTCATTTGTGAAATTTGGAAGAATATTTTAAGAAATATGACAATTTGAATGGTCAGTGAAATGGCTGAAATTTTCTTAATTTGTTGTAAATGAATAAGTCATTATATTTGTGATGTCATATCTTTGAAACTGAGGTGATAATCAGCTTCAAATTACACAAATTAACAGTGACCTAGTAGTTGCCTAATTTTTTTCAGGTTCTTGGAAAGAACAATCTTTTATTTTGGCAATATTTAAAATATTTATGCAAAGCCTATTTTGTTAAGTGTAACAAATGGTCGAATGAAATTATTACAGCTATTGCAAGCATTGTGATCCGTTATCTTTAGGGGGCTCAGTTTTGATACACTGGTATGGGGTTTAAACTGAATCTTCTCCAAGTTTGGAGCCTTACCATAAATTTAATAAGTATCCTTGGAAAACTCTGTGGAAGGGCTGACAAACAATTTGACCACACAAAATCCCATTTTTTGGTACATCATTTTCATGGCAAAATACCCATTTTCCTTGGAAAATTATATATCCTTTGAGAGTTCTGGATGTGAGCTTTGTTGTCAGAGTTTTAATGAAAATCTGACACTTACCAAAGATGTTAGGGTCCTTCAAACACCCTGGTATTTCCACCCATTCACAAAGTTTATCCTGCATTTTTTTCATTGCCCTTGATCTAGTTAATGTGCTTGAGAGCTATAACTCAAGTTGTGTTGATAATCATATATACAGGTAGAGGATTCCTTTAGATTTATTTTTATATAAATCTTGATGGTGGTAAGTCAGATAATCGTTATGAAATATAAAAGTGAAAATCAGCACTTACTTGTGAAAATGAAAACATTATGACAAAAATATCTGACTGTATTAAAAAATCAGGGAAAAAATATTGAGTGGCTGGGTGGTAAGTAGTTTGCTTACCAACCACATGGTTCCAGGTTCAGTCCCACCATGTGGCACTGTGGGTGTCTTCTATTATAGCCTCGAGCCGACCAAAGCCTTGTGAGTGGATGTGGAAGACAGAAACTGAAAGAAGCCTGTTGTGTGTGTATATATATATATAAAGTTAATCCAAACAGGAAACACAAAAAAACACAACAACGCGAGGACGTGGAACAAATATAGTATTATTGGACGCTCAGGAAAGAAGGAAAGAAGGAGAGTTTAACGTTTCAAGCGGAGCTCTTCGTCGGAAACATAGGAGAAGGAAAGATCCAGAGAAGGGAAGACAGAGGAAAAAAAATTGCCAACGGTACACACGAGGTCACATTTTGAAAAATGTATATATATAAGTGTGTATATATTTGTATGTCTGTGTTTGTCCCCCCAACATTGCTTGACAACCAATGCTGGTATGTTGATGTCCCCGTAACTTAGCAGTTCGGCAAAAGAGACCGATAGAATAAGTACTAGGCTTACAAAGAATAAGTCCTGGAGTTGATTTGTTCAACTAAAGGCAATGCTCCAGCATGGCCACAGTCAAATGACTGAAACGAATAAAAGAATAGGACTTTAATAGCCTACAAAATAATATCCACTGCACAATATAATTTTTATTGACAAAAATAGAGCAACATTTCTCTAAGAAATAAGAAATTCACTTGTACAAGAATATGCACGAGGTAAAATTCTTACGTTGCTTGGCAGAAAGCGATAGGGAATAAACAACATTATCAAGACAATGATTACATGCTAATTTTGAACTCTAAAAGCCCTATTTAACTCAATTTAGTACAAATTCTTGCAGAAATGTGTTTACTTACCAATTAATTTGTCCATTTCTTGAAATTCTGGATCAAAATTGATATTTGAATCCTTGAATTTGTCTTCAATATCACTTCTTACTGAGAGGGAATCCGTCAGTTTAACAAGTAGCATTAATATATGTTAATCACATACAAAAATTGTCAGTATATCACCTACTTTGTGTTTTTTCGCCATACCTCGGCCAGAAGCGGCAATGTCGATGATGATTTAGCAAGAAATTTTTCCTTCTTATGGTAAAAGAATCTTTTCTAAGAGAAAATTAACGATAAAATTTTCACTTCTACTTTTCATAACAATTATCTGGCCTACCCCCATCAAGTTTTATATCAAATTGAAGCTAAAGCATTCATCTACATGTGGATAAAATTTTTAACAAAACTTGTATTACGGTGCTCTAGTGCACTGAACTAGAGAGAAGGCTACCATTCAGCAGATAAAAAAGGGGATGGAACAAACTTTGAAAAGGTGTGAAAATACCAGGATGTTTCAGGAATCCTGGCATGATATGTAACAGTTGGATTTTAATTAAAACTAAATAAGAAAGTTCACATCCAAAGCTTTCAAATGATATATAATTTTCCATGGAAAAAATTTGTTGTGACACGAAAATGATAAAGCAAAAAATGTTTTCTAATGTTCAAACTGTGCTTGTCTCCAATGTACAGTGCTCTATAGTGATATCTAGTATAAGGAAAGTCGTCCAGTCATAGAAAACATGCTAAAACAGATAATGGAGCATGACACAGGTCTTTGGCTGACTAGATCCAGTTAAAAAAATCCAATTCCTGCCAGCAAGGAAAATGGCAGTTAAATCATGATGATCATGGTGATTTTACACGCACATACACACACATACTTTCCTCATCACCTTGTACACTGAAGATCCACTCTGATGCCCTATCACTTACATATATCACTTTCCAACTCCATCCTACAGCCTCTCTTCCAAATTGTGAGTAATCATATAACTCTGCTAGAGGGAGAAATCTGTTTAGCTCAGGCCCTTCTTCCATACCTCACTCCTCTCTACTCTCCTAATTTGAAGTACCCCTTGCATAAAGTTCATAAAGACTATAGAACTACTGAAGTTCATAGTCTTTATAAACTTTACGCTGGTCTTATGGGATTCAATTATATATAGATATATATATAGAGAGAGAGTGGTTGTATAATGTCAACATAACGTGACAATCCCGTAAAGGGAATAACACCACCGCTATTTAGTCCTAGGAAGCATTGACGCTTCCTGTCGGCTTTGACACATTTCCTGTGTCCTTATATTTGCGATGGGGAGGCAAGCACCCCCACCTGCTAGGACTAGCAACCTGAAGACATGCATGTTTCTGGGTCCTGCCCGTCATCAGTCCAGGGTAGCCTGTCCTGCTAGTTGAGATACCTGCCAAGCCTTTGCAAAATATATATATTTACAGTGAAATCTATTCACTGGTCACCGTAATTAGAAATATTGTTTTTCTAAAATGTATCAAAGCCGACAGGAAGCATCGATGCTTCCTAGGGCTAAATAGCGGTGGTGTAATTCCCTTTACGGGATTGTCACATTATGTTGACATTATACAACCACTCTATTGCTCCACCACCACTCATGTCTCTTTGAGACATTTAGAAATTCAATATATGTATATATATATGAGGATAATTTTATAATTTCGTTAAACTTAAGAATAAAAAATAGGATTGCAGATGGAAGTGCTTAGGTAACAGTGAGATGAAGGAAAAAATAAACTGAAAGGTATAATGAATAAACGCACCAATTGCTCAAGACAACTTTATATCAATCTCATATTATCAAAAATTGAACATAAATATATATATTCTTTTCTACTCTAGGCACAAGGCCCGGAATTTTGGGGGAGGGGCCAGTTGATTAGATTGACCCCAGTACGCAACTGGTACTTAATTTATCAACACCGAAAGGATGAAAGGCAAAGTCAACCTCAGTGGAATTTGAACTCAGATTGTAAAGACAGGTGAAATACCGCAAAGCATTTCACCCAGCGTGCTAACGTTTCTGTCAGCTCACTGCCTTGAACATAAATATATATTAAAACACTAAGGCATCCAATGGTAAAGCCCAATAGTATAAAATATTCATATATATATATGAATAAAAGGTGATAAAACCTAAAAGAATAATATGAGTGAAGTCGAATGAAGGAAAATATATGGATTAAATTAATGCATAATAAAGTGACTAAAAATTTAAGGAAATGAAACTAAAATGATATAAATATAAAAATAAAGGGCAAAGTGGTAACCAGAAAAGAGGCCATTCAAATCCATCTCTATGATCGTTTCAAAAGATGTTGCCTCACTTCGTCAATGTAAAATCCATTAAGAAAATCCAAAGGCAATGATCTTTTCTTCAGGAGAAAATTTACAAGTCTCACATTTCTGGTCGTCAAACAATTCTAAAATGGTGTTGTAGGGAGGTAAAAAATATAGTGTCAATGACAAAGTAATCAGTGAGGATTAGTCCATTGTCAATTTCAAAAATCAATGATTAAATTAAAAGAAAGAATTTGCTGCAGGTCCTACTCAACTTCAATTCATGATCAAGGTTCAGATGGTCTTCTGAAACATCTCATTTTACGTTTATTTTTTTTATTTTTGTATATACTCAAAAAAGTTGAGAAAAACCTATGATTGCAAAAAAATTATTAAGGAGTTTTGCCCCAAAACATTTAACCCTTTCGTTACCAAACTGCCCGAAAAAAATTTTGGTTAATGTGACCAAACCGCCCGAATTTACCTATTCATATTTAAATGAGAATATCAGAGCAAATCTCTTTAGTACATTCGTGAAAATACGTATTATACTTCATAAAGAGTTCAACTACAGTTTTGTACAAAAATTGAAGTATAATTTTAATTCCGTGAATTTTGGGAGATTTTTTTCCGAAATTTGTTCCTATTGTGTTTTCAAAATTTGTAATTCTGACAAAAAATGGATACGAATTTCATTATATCAAGCAGCGAGTCAGAATTTGAAGGATTTTCTACTGAAGACCTTCATAAATCTAACTCTATGACTGAAAAAAGAAAGCATGTGGTATTTGATAATGAATCTGTTTCATTTTCCAAAAGTGAAAACAGTGAATCCGAGAGCTCCGACAGCGATAAAGAAAATGAATTGGCACCTGAATGGAGTGAAAATTTAAAAACTGTTTCTTTCGGTGATTTTTCTGAAGAAACTGGACCAAGCCACAGACTTTCCCAGAAGAGTAAAGCCTTAGACTATTTCTTTTTACTTTTTCGAATGAGCCTATTTGAAATCATTACGGCGGAAACGAACCGTTACGCTAAATGTAAACAAAACGAAAGAAAGGATAGTTAGTGGTTTCCCATAACCTTAAATGAAATTAAGACTATTTTGCCATAAATATTATTATGGGTATCAGAAAGTTACCCAGAATAACAAATTCTATCGTAAAATTTTGTTGTATACCCAATTAGCTAATAACCCATTTTCTATAGCGATGTTTGAACAAAATTTTAATAATTTTATATTTTGTTGAATTTACCTGTATCTACCTGCAATTAGAGTCACTTTGTGACAAAAATTATAGTATAGAATTGGTTGAGAACATTTCATTAAATTATCTTCCAAAATTCACGTTAATATATTGATAAATAAAAAAGTTATAGTTGTTTAATGAAACCAGACTAAATTTATGATTATGTTAGAAATTAATTGAAACACATAAGGTCAGAAATATAGTAACGAAAGGGTTAAGAATCAAGTACAATTCTCTTAAGCATAACCTACATCTGCTTAAATTAGCATTAAAGTTTGTGTGTGTGTATGTGTGTGTGGACTGACCATTCAATAATGTAGCTCCTATTCCTCATCTTCAAATCATGAATATAGGATGCCAATATAGTAGAATTGGAGTAGTTGGCATTTCAAAATGAGCTCATGTGGGCCCTATATCTCCTTTTAAAATCAGTGGTGCTCCTGATATACTCACTAAACAAATTATTCTCTCCTGTAACTACACATTTATAAACTATGTTTTTTCTTAAGCAGAGCTTTGCGGTATTTCATCTGTCTTTACGATCTGAGTTCAAATTCCACCAAAATTGACTTTACATTTGGGGTTCTGAAATTACAACTAAATTTCAGGGTCCCATCAATCCCTGTATATTTAACGGGGTCCATTTTTTTCTCCTGCATAATCATTCCTAAGCGCTGAATCGTCAATGCCTGTAGGTAGTGAAGAGTGCAATAATCCATCATTGTGCCCTGGATTATTAACTATATTATTGGCATGCAATATATATTTGAATATTGGATCTTCACGTATATCACATAAAACTATGAATAACAGTATGTAAATATTGGGTTGCAAAACCATTTTGGACAGAAAAAGTCAAAGGTCACCCATGGGAGACGAACCATCATCTATTGAAAAGGATTTTTCAACCTATATTTATATGCTATTATTTATATCCTTATGCATTTGGAGATCCAATATTAAGAAAAAACAAACAATAATTTCACATTCTCTTGAAAGTTTGATATTCCTATGATGTCAACAATGTGTGTGTGCATGCGTGTGTGTATGTGGACATTAAGCAATCTATTATATTAAACAGGTAAGTGTAAGATTTTAACACACTGTTTATACCATATATGAGGACTGATTAATAAGTATCTGGACTGTTGCCACAGTAATGAAGCTAAATCATGCAGACTGAAGCTGCTTGGTAATATTAATCTTGAATTTTGCTGTTTTAACATTCTAGCTCACTTCCATTGTTTACAGCAGTGCTTTGAAGGAAGGTGTGTAGCATGTGATCATTGCATTGACCATGACAGAGAAAGTTGTCATAGTGATACCTGCTCAGAGGCAGTAGCAGAAAGTGTTTGGAGAGGAGTGTATGAGCCATACACAAGTGTACGAGTGGTTCAGACATTTCTAAGATGGCCCCCAAAATGTCGATATTGACAAATGTTCTAGGAGACACACAACTAGCTGAACTGAGAAAAACATTGCAGATGTGCCTGCAACTGTGAGGGGAAATTGTCTGGTTAAATCACTATCAGTTGAATCTGTTGAATCACTATCAGAGGATGTGCAGATTAGTTATGGTTCAGTTCTGTCCATTATTGCTGAAGATTTGGGTATGAGACATGTGTCTGCAAAGTTTGTGTCAAAACTGCTTTCAGCTGACCAAAAAGACATTTGGGTTTCAGTTGCACAAGATCTCCTTGATTGTGTTGAGAATGATAAAAACTTACTGTAAACTTTGTGAAGGCCTCTGAGCAGGTATTGTCAATATTTGATGCAGATTCTCTGCTCGACTTTCTGTCATGGTTAATGCGATGATCACACACTATACACCTTCTTTCCAAGTACTCAAGTACTGCTGTAAACAGCAGAAGCTAGCTAGACCATTAAAACTTAGTGCACATGCACAGCAGGATTCAAGGTCAATCTTTGCCAAGCAGCTTCACTCTTTGTGCTTTAGCTTTGTTACTATAGCAACAGTCCGGATACTTATTGATCAGACCAAATACATATGAATATAACACAAGATAGGTTTGACATAAAAATAGTTTTTTTCTTTTAATCAAGGGAAATACTTTATGATTTAATTAAATATGTCATTGTATTTCTTCTATAATATTCATTTTAAAAAAATGTGAGGTTTCTTTCACCTACCGCTAATAGTAAAAATATAGGTTTGTCCATCCTCTCCTGAGAGCCTTATCCTTTTAGATCCAGGTTCTGTTGGAGTATCTTCTTCAAGAATACCAACTCCAAGAGCTGCTGAAATCAGCAGAAGTAAATATATGAATAAATTACAACTTCACAGAATGTAGAACAACAGTTATAGAAGAAAGTTAAATAGAAGCAGAAGTAATATGAAAGCATATAAACAGATATTTTTATGAACAGAAAAGTTATAAATAATTTAAATAAATATACACAGGCATGATTGTGAGTTAAGAAGTTTATTTCGCAAGCACATGGTTTCTGAGTTCAACCTAGGGCAACTGGAATTCATTCATACATTGTGTGAAATTTCGTTGACAGAATCTGCATACTGCATGTGTGTGTGTGTATACCATAAAAAAACCCATGTAATTTGTGCACCTGTGTAATTTACGCAGGTGATTTACAGGATAAAAATTGTTAAAAAAAGTTTCTACTCTTGTAAAATTTACACCCACAACTTTTCAAAACTGCTGATATGGCCAGGGGAAAAAGGTTTACAATTTACTTGTATTTAGCATAATTTCACTTACTTATGATTAGATTTTATTAAATTTTCATTAAATAAAAATAATTTCTTATTTACATTTGCCCTCATTTTGTTTGTTGTTAACACAATGTTTCGGCTGATATACCCCACCAGCCTTCATCTGAAGCTCAATAACCATCTATTAAGCAACAACTATCCCAAAAATATACTATTCACCCCAATTATGAAGAAAAGAGGAGATAAAACCAATAAACTATCCACAGTCTGTCTACCTTATGTGAAAGGCCTCTCTGAAAAGATACAAAAGATATGCAGCCCATATGACACCAGGACAGTATTCAACAGTAATACAACACTTTGCAAATATCTCTGAGTAAAACCAACAATAGAAGAGAATATGACCAAAGACTGCATGTACTCCATCCCATGCAGCTGTGGTAGGTTATACAAAAGCAAAACATGCCGCCCCATCAAAATAATGGTAGACGAATCAACATATGAGAATTGTTAATCTATTCTACTTCATAAGTCATGAGCTTGTATCTAATACAGTGCATCTCCCTTATTCTCTATCTATTTATCTATCTATCTATCTGTCCGCGCGCACACACACAGAAGGATTAGCTGAAAAGCTAATAAGCTGACCAAGATATTCTCATGGAATGTGACCAAATGAGGTCTATTTTGCAATATAGTTGCCCTTGCTGTCAACACGACTCTTCCATCGGTGTTGTAGTGCTTGGATCCCATTGGTGAAAAAGTTTTCCTCTTGTTGGTCAAAAATGTCATCAATAGTGGATATGATGTCATCATCACTACAATACTACTTCCCAAACAAGTGATTTTTTCATGTTGGGGAACAGATAGTGAGATGGGGCCAAATTAGGAGAATAGGAAGGATGATCAACTACTTTGAAGCCAGTCTTGCACAGCAGCCATTGAAACCAAAGACTTGTGTACTGGAGCATTGTACTGATGAAACAAGTCATCTTTTGACAGATTTCCTGGGTGTTTGCACTTAATAGTGTTTCATAACTGCTTCAGCAAGTTGGCATAACACTCTCCATCAGTGGTGTGACCCTTTTGAAGATAGTCAATAAACACAATGTGTTTTACATCTTAAAACACTGAAGCCATCACCTTTCCTGCAAATGAAACAACCATGACCTCCTATGTAGATGGTGAGGAGGTGTGTTTCCACTGCATAGACTGTCACTTTGTTTCTGGCTCAAAGTGATGAAGCCAACACTTATCCTGGATTTGGAAACGTTCAAAGAAACTAACCGGATCTAACTCAAACAATGTCAGATTTTCCCATGATGAGATCAGACTGATGCAATTTTGATCAGGTGTCAGATGTGGCACCCACTAAGCAGAAACCTTTGACATGCCAACATCCTAGTACAGAATATTCTCAACTCTCATGGGATATACTAATAGCATAAACTGATTTATAGCCAATCGCCCCTCATCCATCACCATGTGGTGAACATGATGTTTTCTTCTGTGGTGGTAGTTGCAGGACATCCAATTAGATTTCTTGGAAAAAGGATCGATTGTATACGAAACAAGGACAGAAAAACGGACGATGCCACAGGAATATAAATACAAAAAACAATAGTAGTAATAACAGGACAAAAACATGCTTCGTATACATTCAATCCTTTTTCCAAGAAATCTAATGCTCGTAGCTTAGTTTTTCCTTGGAGCTGGCCAGATCAGAGCGATCTCAAGATTAATCAGCCGAAATTGTGGGGATGATCTGGTTCTTGACTGAAGATTAGAGTCTATTTGAGTGCTTTGCGTTCTTGTCCCATTTTGTATTTTTATATATATTTTTTACACATATATTATTGCAGCGTAACGTACACCTTGATTTCTTATATATCATCATCATCGTTTAGCATCCGCTTTCCATGCCAGCATGGGTTGGACGGTTCAACTGGGGTCTGGGAAGCCAGAATGCTGTACCAGTTCCAGTCTGATCTGGCACTGTTTCTATGAATGGATGCCCTTCCTAACGCCAACCACTCCGTGAGTGTAGTGCGTGCTTTTTATGTGCCAGACGAGGCTGGCAAACGGATGGTGCTTTTTACGTGCCACCAGCACAGGGCCAGGCAAGGCTGTCAACGGTCACGAACGGATGGTGCTTTTTACGTGCCACCGGCACGGGGGCCAGGCGGGACTATATATATATCGTATACATATATATATATATAAACGGTAAAGACCCCCTTCGGTCATGAGTGACCATGGGTTTGCACCTAGAGAGTTACCCTCTGAGGCACAAGTCTGGGCAAGGTTGTTTTTATGGAAGACCAGTAGTCGCCCATGCATTCCGGCCTCCCCTCTCCACGCCACCAGTGTTATCCAAGGGAAAGACAAAGGTCGATACAGCTTGGCACCTGTGACGTCGCAACTCATTTCTACAGCTGAGTGAACTGGAGCAACGTGAAATAAAGTGTCTTGCTCAAGAACACAGCACGCAGCCCGGTCCGGGATTCGAACTTACAACCTCACGATCGTAAGCTTGACGCTCTAACCACTGAGCCATGCGCCATGCGCCTATATTATATGTGTATATGATATATATATATATATACATATGTATATATATCATATACATATATATATATAATTAATCAATATAGGGTGGCAAAAAAATTTTGTAGAATTTTTTTGCCACCAGCGGCCTAGTGGGAAAAAATTAAATAGTCATAGGCCATTTTTAAGTTCAACATCAACAATCAAGGAACGGCCATAATAGGCCATATATATATATATATATTATATATATTAATATATATATATATATATATATATCATATACATATATAATATATATATATATATATATATAGGTTATATATATTATACATATATATATCCATCTATCATATAATATAATATATATATATATAATATATCTATACATATATAATATATATATATATATATATATATATATGTATATATATCATATACATATATCTATATATATATATATATCATATATAATATATATATATATATATCATATACATATATATATATATATATATATTATATATATATTCATATACATATAAAATATATATATATATATATGTATATATATCATATACATATATATATATATTATATCATATACATATAATATATATATATATATGGAAATGTGCAGAGTCCAACTTCTCCCACGTTCCAGGGAGACAAACTAGAAGTAGTATAGCTTCCGCTACCTAGGAGACCAAGTCCAGTAGCGGGGGTGGGTGTGCTGAAAGTGTAACTGCTCTAGAGTAAGAATAGCCTGGGCAAAGTTTAGAGAGCTCTTACCCCTGCTGGTGACAAAAGAGTAAAAGGCAGACTATATGATGCGTGTGTACGTACAGCCATGCTACATGGTAGTGA
>NC_043000.1:73416912-73420685 GCF_006345805.1 Octopus sinensis | reverse complement strand
TATCTCCTCTCTCTATTTTTCTGATTGATTGATTGATTGATTGATCCAGTTTCCGCCTATGCGCCGTGGCCATGCTGGGGACCGCCATTTGGTGTTGCTACTTGGTTTCACTTCATGGAGGCTTTCTAGCAACTGCTATTTGGGTGCATGAGAGAGTTCGATGCAGCTGCCCTCATCTGCCCCTCCTGCCGTGAAGTTGGTTCATCTGGGACACCTGACAGAAGAGATCCAGCTTTCATTTTAAAGACATCTGTATCCACCCCATGCAGGTCTCTCACGTTCTTCGGGAGGATATTGAAGAGCTGTGGGCCTCGGAAGCCCAGGCTATCACAGAATCTTGTCCTACATCTTGATGGCAGGTTTGGAGTCCTAGGACACCACGCAGTGGGCGCCAGTTCTGGCATTTGCGTAACTCTCGATGCCAAAGTTCAGGAACCTTCCCTCCAGGATCTTCCAGATATATATTATGGCATATCTTTTCCCGCCTACGCTCCAGGGAATATAATTTTAATCTCTTGAGTCTTTCCCAGTAGCTTACATTATGCATAGAGGCTTCTTCTTTGTGTAGCTTCGTTGGATCGCCTCAAGTTCTGTGATCAACTTGACACTGGATGGTGACCATAGCTGAGAGCAATAGTCAAGTGGCTTAGGACAAGTGTCTTCCAGAGGACCATCATGGTTTCTTGTTCTTGTTCTAAAGGTTCTAAGAATCCATCCAGCCAGCCGTCTACATTTCATTGTCAGTTTAGCAACATGTACATGAAAGGTCGCGTCATCACTCATGTGAATACCCAGGTCACGCACTGATTGTGCCTCTGGGATTGCAATCCCTCCGGGTCCACTGTATTCATTGGGTATTGCATTCAGTTTTGCATGCTGATAGTATAAAGCTGAGAACTTCCAGCATTGAACTGCATGCTATTCTTTCAGCCCACTTGTATATTTCGTCCAGCTCACATTGCAGGTGTTTAGTGTCCTCAGGGTTCTGTATTGCCTGTGAAACTTTTGTATCATCTGCATAACTTGTGATCGTGGCTCTCTGCGTGGCTGAGGGCATGTCTGAGAGGGCCATTATGAACAGTAGTGGTCCCAGAACAGTGCCCTGCGGAACACCGCTCACTATTTTGTGTTAATGGAGGTGGCCCCATTGGCTACTACCACCTGACTTCTATCCTTCAGAAAGTCATGAAGCCATTCTCCCAGTTTTCCAACTATGTTGAGATCACGCAGTTTGTGACATATCATTCCATGATCGACTTTATCAAGGCCTTTGCAAAGTCGAGATATATCACTTCCACATTTGAGTGGTTGAGCAGCCGTTTCAGCACCCAGTCATAGTGTTGTAGGAGCTGAGTTAAACAGCTTCTCCCTGGTCGGAAACCATGTTGGGTGTCGGGCAGCAAGTCATTCTCTTCAAGGAAGGTGATCAGCTCCTTCTGACTATTCGTTCCATGACCTTGCTGATGTGTGAGGTCAGAGAGATAGGTCTATAGTTCTTGGCTTCCGCTCTGCTACCTCCTTTATGAATGGGGCATATTTTACCTTCCTTCAGTTTTCCTGGAAGTTGCCAGCTGCAAGGAAGCTCTGAAAGAGGAACTGCAGTGGTCTTGCTAGGACTCTCTTACATGCTTTTAGGAGGATTGCCGGGAATCCATCGGGGCCAGTAGCTGAGTCTGTTTTCATTTCATCTATAGCCTTGGTTACATCGTCTTCCTTTATATCGATGTAATCTATCGTCGCTGCCTCTGATTTTATATCTGCAGTGGTAAAAAAAGTCAGTTGGATTGGTGATTTGGAGATGCCCAAGGGGTGGAGTGAAAACACTCTTGAATTGCTCATTCAGTATTTCACTTACCCTCATTGGTTTTCCTGTAAGTGTGCCATCCTTTTCAGGAGTGGCCCTATTCTACAGTGCACTGTAGCTGTTCTTTGGCATACCTGTAGAAAGCTCTGGGGTTAGATTTTATGTTTTCTATAGCCCAGGCTTCTTTGTCTGCTCTTTCTTTTTCATGGGAGATTTGCAGACATTTTTCGATTTCCAACAGTTTTATTTTTAGGCGGGATTTTTCACTGCTTTCAATCTGTTTGTTTAGGCGATTTGAAAATTTTGTACGCCGTCTCATTAAAATTTTCCTCTCTCTGGGGATTTTGTTCTTGTGTACAGTGGCCTTTCTCTCTGGGACACATTTGTAGCATATGGCTTGCATTACAGACATGAATTGTTGAAGTTTCACGTCGATGTCTGGCGAGGAGAGACATTTAGGCCAGTTTTGTTTGAGGATCTCTTTCTCAACTTGTTTCCAGTTTGCCTTATGGTAGTTCAAGCTGGAAAGATTTTGAGGGTTTCTTGTAGGCTGCATGTCCGTGCTCTCTTTTGGCCCGTACATGGTCAGCTCTATCATGTTGTGATCCGAGAGTAGTGTCGGTGTCACTTTCACATTATGGATGAGATCCATGTCATTTGTGAAGCAGAGATCCAGTGTGTTACCTGCCCTGGTTGGTTGGAGTATTACCTGCTCCATGTACAGGGTGTTGATGAGGTTCAGGAGGGACCTCGCCTGTCCTCGTTCACATCTTGTCATTCCTGGGAGAGAAAGGCCCTTGGGCCATCTGACATTGGGCAGATTGAAGTCTCCCATAAGAAGCACACCCATGTGTTGTTCTAATGTGGTTAGAATTTCTTCTATTTTTATAAGGCAGTCTTCAAACTTGCCCACATGGCTTGGGGCATCTGGAGGGCGATATGTAGCACACACAACTACATCAAGTTGCCTAATATGTACAATTAGTGTGTCACACACCGAGTTTGAGTATGACAAGAGGACCTGGGGTGTGAGGTCCTCACGGATGTACATAGCAACACCTCCGTGACTCCTTTCTTTCCTGTCGGTCCGTAGTCCAGCATACTGTGGTATGTGTAACTCCGCATCTGCTATGTCCGGTTTCAGGTGCGTTTCTGTAAGTGCTATGCATAAGGCTTGATTGTATGCAACAAAGTCTCTCAGGAACGGGATCTTTGTCCTGTTACTGAGTGTTTGCAGTCCTCTGATGTTCAGTAGGAGTATCGAGGTGAGGTGTACGTTGTTGCCGGCGGTGTCCATCCTGTGTCTGTTTGCTGTGGTGGTCTGGTATATAGTGGGTAGTCCCACCTGCGGGCTTTGGTTTGATGAAGCCAGGTCAGCTGCTGTACAATCTTTTGTGCCATGCACAAAAAAGATTGTTGCTCAGCAGCTGCTCTTTCGACAACATCATGTTGGCTGTTTGTGGCGCGCACAACATCTGCGTACCTCCGCTCTGGGGCAGGTGGTGCGTGGTCCATCCCTTTTCTTTGTGTTGATGGTTTGTCCATCTGCCTCGTGTCTCTGTGGCAGGGTCCCCGATGTGCAAAGCGGCAGCCTGCACCTTCCTTTCCATGCCAGCAGGAACCTCTCAGGTAGAACATACACACCGTGTGCGCTGTTTGGTTCCATCCTTTGCGGTTCCACTTCTATTCCTGGTTGTTTCACTCTTTGGTCCTGCTTGAGCTTTTTCTTTTCCTTTAGCTCTTCCAGTCCTTCTTTTAGTTCTTCTTCCTCCCTCTACCTCTTCACCGGGTTCTCCGTCTCCATGGCCCTTGCTGCCGGTTGGAGAACTTGCACCTGGGTTCACTTCCCGGGCAGGTTTCTCATTCAAAACCTCCTCCCGGGCGTCCACCAGGTGGGGGTGACTTCTTTCATCGTCTCCATTCTTGCCATCTTTGCCCCGCTCGTTCTCAAAGATGGCATCAAGTGCGC